>NW_027258444.1:0-75262 GCF_045791955.1 Oncorhynchus clarkii lewisi
TTGGGGCCTCCCGGGTGGCGCACTGGTTAAGGTGCGCCATCAGAGCTGTGCCATCAGAGTCCTGGGTTCGCGCCCAGGCTCTGTCGTAACCGGCCGCGACCGGGAGGTCCGTGGGGCGACGCACAATTGGCCTAGCGTCGCCCGGGTTAGGGAGGGCTTGGTCGGTAGGGGTGTCCTTGTCTCATCGCGCACCAGCGACTCCTGTGGCGGGCTGGGCGCAGTGTACGCTAGCCAGGTGGCCAGGTGCACGGTTTTCCTCCGGCGCATTGGTGCGGCTGGCTTCCGGGTTGGATGTGCGCTGTGTTAAAGAAGCAGCGGCTTGGTTGGTTGTGTATCGGAGGACGCATGACTTTCAACCTTCGTCTCTCCCGAGCCCGTACGGGAGTTGTAGCGATGAGACAAGATAGTAGCTACTACAACAATTGGATACTACGAAATTGGGGAGAAAAAAGGGGTAAAATTCAACAAAAAAAAAAGAATATGACTGTAAAAATCCCCTTGGATTGATGAGGAATTGAAAAGTTGTATGGGGTTGATAGGGATGAGGCAAAAGGTATGGCAAGTAAGTCTGTCAGCCCAACTGATTGGCAAACATACTGTAAATTAAGAAAAAGAAAAAGAATGACAGTGAAAAGACACCGTGAAACAAAGATATATTATATAAAGAATGACAGTGAAAAGATTAAATGACATTTTGGGGAAAAAAGCCAACACGGCTCCATCATTCATTAAATCATTTAGGCTGAACTCAGTCATTTATTTTATTTTTTTAACTTATTTTTTTATCCTTAAGAGTGTCCTAAAATTCAAAATATATTAGGTAAATGATCCATGGTATGACCATCATAAAACAATTCCATATGCTAGCTTAGACCCCCCTCCCCCGTCCCCCGCACACACACACACACACACACTCTCAGGAATGAATGGCTTTGACATAAGAAAGGTGAGGATGGATCAACAAAATTGTATTTACTTTACAATAATAACCTAATTCACACAGTTGTCCAGAACAGCTGATGCTCTCATGCATGCCTCAGTGTTGCTTGCCTCGAAGCGAGCATAGAAGTGATTCTGCTTGTCTGGTAGGCTCGTGTCACTGGGCAGCTCGCGGCTGTGCTTCCCTTTGTAGTCTGTAATAGTTTGCGAGCCCTGCCACATCTGATGAGCGTCGGAGCCGGTGTAGTATGTTTTAATCTTAGCCCTGTATTGATGCTTTGCCTGTTTGATGGTTCGTCACAGGGCATAGCGGGATTTCTTGTAAGCTTCTGGGTTAGAGTCCCACACCTTGAAAGCGGCAGCTCTACCCTTTAGCTCAGTGCGAATGTTGCCTGTAGTCCATGGCTTCTGGTTGGGGTATGTACGTACAGTCACAGTGTTGACGACGTCCTCAATGCACTTATTGATAAAGCCAGTGACTGATGTGGTGTATTCCTCAATGTCATCGGAAGAATCCCGGAACATGTTCCAGTCTGTGATAGCAAAACAGTCCTGTAGTTTAGCATCTGCTTCATCTGATCACTTTTTTATAGACCTAGTCACTGGTGCTTCCTGCTTTAATTTTTGCTTGTAAGCAGGAATCAGGAGGATAGAGTTGTGGTCGTATTTACCAAATGGAGGGCGAGGGAGAGCTTTGTACGCGTCTCGGTGTGTGGAGTACAGGTGATCTAGAATTGTTTTCCCTCTGGTTGCACATTTAACATGTTGATAGAGATTTGGTAGAAGTGATTTAAGTTTCCCTGCATTAAAGTCTCCGGCCACTAGGAGCGCCGCCTCTAGGGGGGGGCGGTTCCTGTTTGCTTATTTCCTTATACAGCTGACTGAGTGCGGTCTTAGTGCCAGCATCTGTTTGTGGTGGTAAATAAACAGTGTCACGCCCTGACCTTAGTTGTCTTTGTTTTCTTTATTATTTTGGTTCAGGGTGTGACGAGGGTGGTATGTGTTTTTTCCCTTGTTTTTTGTACATTTTTGGGGTTTTGGTATTGTCTAGGTAAATGTAGGTCTATGGTGGCCTGAATTGGTCCCCAATCAGAGACACCTGTTTATCGTTGTCTCTGATTGGGGATCCTATTTAGGTTGCCATTTTCCATTTTGGTTTTGTGGATTATTGTCTGTGTGTAGTTGCATGTCAGCACTCGTTATTATTAGCTTCACGTTCGTTTTGTTTATTGTTTCTTTGTGTTCTTCGTAAATGTATTCAAATCACGCTGCGCCTTGGACTCATCATTACGACGAACGTGACAGAATAACCCACAATAACAGGACCAAGCAGTGTGAAAAGGAGGAGCAGACGTTATGGACTTGGGAGGAGATTTTGGACGGAAAAAGATCCTGGACAATGGAGGAAATATTAGCTGGAGCAGGACCCTGGACGCAGCCTGGGGAGTATCGCCGTTCTAAGATGGGAAATACCGAAGAATAGAGGAACGGCGACAATATGAGGGTACACGGCTGGCACGGAAGCCTGAGATGCTTTGGGGGGACACAAGAGGAGATTGGCTGAGTCAGGTAGGATACCTGAGCCAACTCCTCATGCTTACCTTGGGGAGCGTGTAACTGGTCAGGCACCGTGTTATGCAGAGATGCGCTTGGTGTCTCCAGTGCGCTATTCTAGCTCTGTGCGCTCTATTCCAGCTCCTCGCATTTGCAGGTCTAGAATGGGCATCCAGCCAGGATGTATTGAGCCAGCTCTATTTTCTGGATCTCCAATGTGTCTCCACGGTCCAGTGTATCCTGTGCCTCCTCCCCGCACTGGTGCGTGTCACCAGCCCGGTACCACCAGTTCCGGCACCACACACCAGGCCTCCAGTGCACCTCCAGGGTCCAGTACGCCCTGTTCCTTCTCCTCGCACTCGCCCTGAGGTGCATGTCACCATCCCAGTACCACCAGTGCCGGCACCACGCACCAGGCCTACAGTGCGCTTCGGCAGTCCAGAACGTCCAGTGACAGTACCCAGTCCAGAGCGTCCGTTGACAGTACCCAGTCCAGAGCTTCCGGCGACAGTTCACAGACCGGAACCTCCAACGACGGGCCACAGTCCAAAACCTCAAGCGACGGGCCACAGTCCGGAACCTCAAACGACGGGCCACAGTCCGGAACCTCCAACGATGGGCCACAGTCCGGAACCTCCAACGACGGGCCACAGTCCGGAACCTCCAACGACGGTCCCCAGCCCGGGGTCTCCAGCGATGGTCCCAAGCCCGGGGTTTCCAACGACGGGCCACAGTCCGGAACCTCTAACGATGGGCCACAGTCCGGAACCTCCAACGACGGTCCCAAGCCCGGGGTCTCCAGCAACGGTCCCAAGCCCGGGGTCTCCAGCAACGGTCCCCAGCCCGGGGTCTCCAGCACCGTCCCCAGCCCGGGGTCTCCAGCAACGGTCCCCAGCCCGGGGTCTCCAGCAACGGTCCCCAGCCCGGGGTCTCCAGCAACGGTCCCAGGCCCGGGGTCTCCAGCGATGGTCCCCAGTCCTGAACCAGAGCCGCCACCAAATTTAGATGCCCACCCAGACACTCCCAAATAGGTTTAGGTTTACGGCCGCGAGTCCGCACCTGTCACGCCCTGACCTTAGTTACCTTTGTTTTCTTTATTATTTTGGTTAGGTCAGGGTGTGACGAGGGTGGTATTTGTGTTTTAGTCCTGTCTAGGGTTTTTTGTATATATATGGGGTTTTGGTATTGTCTAGGTAAATGTAGGTCTATTGTGGCCAGAATTGTTTCCCAATCAGAGACAGCTGTTTATCTTTATCTCTGATTGGGGATCCTATTTAGGTTGACATTTTCCATTTTGGTTTTGTGGGTTATTGTCTATGTGTAGTTGCATGTCAGCACTCGTTATTATTAGCGTCACGTTCGTTGTTATTTTGTTAGTTTGTTTAGTGTTTCTTTGTGTTCTTCGTAAATAAAGAAGAATGTATTCAAATCATGCTGCGCCTTGGTCTCATCGTTATGACGAATGTGACAAACAGCCATGAAAAGTAGTAGTGTGGCCTGCAATTTATTTATTTATACTTATAATACTTATTTTCCACCATAATTTGCAAATAAATTCGTAAAAAATCCTACAATGTGATTTCCTGGATTTTTATTTTCTCATTTTGTCTGTCGTAGTTGAAGCGTACCTATGATGAAAATTACAGGCCTCTCTCATATTTTTAAGTGGGAAAACTTGCACAATTGGTGGCTGACTAAATACTTTTTTGCTTGTGCTTCTAGTTCCGACAATGCAGTAATACCCTAACGAGTAATCTAACCTAACAATTCCACAACAACTTCCTTATACACAAAAGTGTAACGGGATGAAGAATATGTACATAAAAATGTATGAATGAGTGATGGTACAGAACGGCATGGGCAAGATGCAGTAGATGGTATCGGGTACAGTATATACATATGAGATGAGTATTGTAGGGTATGTAAACATATAAATGTGGCATTGTTTAAAGTGTCTAGTAATACATGTATTACATAAAGATGGCAAGATGCAGTAGAGGGTATAGAGTACAGTATATACATTGGATATACACCATTTGACCTTCATACCATCTATAGCGGACTTAAAACAAACCAAAAATAATTATGAATATTCTACAGGACAACTTCACAAGAGATACCCTCCTGGAGGTTTTCACTCCAACCCCAGTTGTAACTAACCTGATTTATCTTATAAACCAGTGAATTATTAGAATCAGGTGTGAAAGATTAAGGTTGGAATGAAAAGCTACAGGATAGTAGTTCACTAGGAACAGGGTTGGAGAGCCCTCTTCTAATGAGACTATGGTGCATTGTTTTATGGAGAATAGTTGTGTGTTGATAGGTTTGATGAATGAGCTCTGTTAGCAGGACTAATTGAGCCCATAATGTGGCCAATATAGGAGAGATATGTTGTCATATCAAGAAAAAAGCAATAATGTATACCATTATGCATATTATTAACTAATTATAAACTCATCGGCCAGTTTATTAGGCACCCCCATCTAGTCCCGGGTTGGAGCCCCCTTTGCCTCCACAACAGCCTGACTTCTTTGGGGCATGGATTCTACAAGTCGGAGACATTCCACAGGGATGTTGGTCCATGCTGACGCAATGGCATCACGCAGTTGCTGCAGATTGGACAGCGGTTCTCCACCGCCACCAGCCTGTACCGTTGACACCAGACAGGATGGGTCCATGGACTCATGCTGCTTACGATAGTGTAATGTTAGAATATGAAAAATGAAATAGTCACCTTTAGTCTTGTGAGTCAACTCTGATGATGTGTCTGTAGCTGATCTTCCATTTGAGATGAGAATGAGTTGTGATTATACCTCCACATATGTATATTCTTAAAGCAATCCTACGTACTATTGCACCCTGCCTCGTAAGCCCTCCTATCTGTAGATGTACAGTACCCACAAGATTCAGAAAATAATATTTTTAACTGTTTTACATGAAACATGTACTGGTTTGACATCTTTTGGCAGGATTATCTTAGCCAACCCCAGTTAAACTTATTGGCCAACTAGTCTCAAGAAAAACATGTCATTCAGCATCTGACAACACATTATCTAGTCATCAATCAAAGAAGAAGACAGATGATTGTAACTCTTTCAATTTCACCTGGTTGTTCGCTATAAAAACACATGTACCAGGAACTGCCATTACTTCCTCAATCCTTTCCTGATGAGAAATGATGTCACGCATGTTTTCTTCTAAAGACAGGTGTAGAGGAGGCAGACAGAAACAGTCATACGCTGTTATAAATGATCATAGGTCCACAAGTGACTTGGTTGCAATACTGATTCAATGATGGTTAACTGACAGATGGCAGCAATTTTCTGATATCTCTAACATTTAATGTGAATGTTTCACTCCTCTAAAACAGACCTGTGTGTGGAGATATATCTCTCTACTTTCTGGCAAGAGAAACAGATTCTGACGATTAGAACAGTTTCCCACAACCTGCCTGCCTAATGAATAGAACGAAATGGGGATATATCTGTCTGTCACTGAACTTAATCATCATAATAACAGGAAAGTCCAACCCAGAGCCAGAAAGTATCACCTAAGTTCATGATCTCACCGCAGTGTCGAGCCTGTTTGACTACTTGATGGAGCAGAAAAATGCTTGGCATTGCTTTAAGGGGGAATATTTAGATCGGACCAAAAAAACTGTAATTTTTTCATTGATACAAAGTTCAAGAAAGGCCCCAATAGATACTGCATATTAGGCCAAATCCAGGAGGGGTATAAGACACAAACTCAGCAAAAAAAGAAACGTCCCTTTTTCAGGACCCTGTATTTCAAAGATAATTGGTAAAATCCAAATAACTTCACCGATCTTCGTTGTAAAGTGTTTAACACTTTTTCCCATGCTCGTTCCATGAACCATAAACAATTAATGAACATTCACCTGTGGAACGGTCGTTAAGACACTAACAGCTTACAGACGGTAGGCAATTAAGGTCACAGTTATGAAAACTTAGGACACAAAATAGGCCTTTCTACTGACTCTGAAAAACACCTAAAGAAAGATGCCCAGGGTCCCTGCTCATCTGCGTGAACATGCCTTAGGCATGCTGCAAGGAAGCATGAGGACTGCAGATGCTTGGGGCCAGGGCAATAAATTGCAATGTCCAAACTGTAAGACGCCTAAGACAGCGCTACAGGGGAGACAGGACGGACAGCTGATCGTCCTCGCAATGGCAGACCACGTGTAACAACACCTGCACAGGATCGGTACATCTGAACATAACACCTGCGGGACAAGTACAGGATGGCAACAACAACTGCCCGAGTTACATCAGAAATGCACAATCCCTCCATCAGTGCTCAGACTGTCCGCAATAGGCTTAGAGAGGCAGAACTGAGGGCTTGTAGGCCTGTTGAAAGGCAGGTCCTCACCAGATATCACAGACAATGTTGCCTATAGGCACAACTCCACCGTCATTGAACCAGACAGGACTGTAAAAAAGTGGTTTTGTCTCACCAAGGTTTATGGTCGGATTCGCGTCGAAAGAATGTGTGTTACACCGAGGCCTCTACTCCGGAGTGAGATCGATTTGGAGGTGGAGACTCCGTCATGGTTTGGGGAGGTGTGTCACAGCATCATCGGACTGAGCTTGTTGTCATTGCAGACAATCTCAACGCTGTGCGTTACAGGGAAGACATCCTCCTCCCTCATGAGGTAGCCATTCTGCAGGCTGATCATGATCCCTCATCCTCATCCCTCCACCATGACAATGCCACCAGCCATACTGCTCGTTCTGTGCGTGATCTCCTGCAAGACAGGAATGTCAGTGTTCTGACATGGCCAGCAAAGAGCCCGCAACTCAATCCCAGTTGACAGTGAGAGAGGACGTTTCTTTTTTGATTAGTTTACATTATTTATCATTATTAAATATTAAAGAGTGGGGAGACACACTTAAAAACCTTGCCTTAAACATAATGATTTAAAACGCAGTACACACACACACACACACACACACACACACACACACACACACACACACACACACACACACACACACACACACACACACACACACACACACACACACACACACACACACACACACACATATATATACACACAGGAATGTGGATATGCTCTGTCACACAAACCTTTGAACAACAATCCAAACTATGAAACCATGTCGTTTTTTGTGTCTTTTCTTGTGTTGATATTTGGTTTCTTGAGATCAGGTCAAGGTAGCTATATTCGTCTATAGACTTCAATAGTCTTTCATCCTATGCACTTGAACTTGACATAACTGACTGTAAAATGTGTGCAATAATTTCTCTTGTATACAGGGGTGAGAGGATTTGCCAGGTCTCTGAGAATGGTTTTGAACATCCAGCTTGGTCTGAAGACATTGAGTTAATTACTTCCCTTGGTGTTGACTGCTTTTTCAGCCCTTCAATGCTTCTTCCGATGGCTTACTTGTTCTGTTTGAGAACTGGACGTGGAGGAAGGAAGAGGAAATAAAAGTGATTCCATACCCATCCTTTCTCTCCATCCTCCTCTCTTTTAAATCAGCTGCTCCAGAGACCATAAAATACCTTCTGCTCGTGATAAAAAATATAATTCAGCATTTTCTTTTTCAATCATCCAGGCTGTATCACAACCGGCCTAGTTAAACAAAGGTTTTATAAAAAATTAAAAAATGCTCCAAAAACATAATTGTTCCACTCCAAAGACATTACTGTTCCATGATTATAATTTACATGGTTGAGAAGTGCAAGATGTGCACGTACATGTACTCTGTGACACCCCTTCCCTCTGTTGTCGCAAATCACACGTCATTAAAATGCAAGTTCATTGCCTTACATACAAGTATAGCCTTATACCAACACATGGAACGTAAGATCTAATGTCAACAATGCACACATCATGAAACATATCATTGTTAAATTGTGGAGAACGATAATAAAACAAATGTATCATGCGTTTTTTAGCAGAAAAGCCTTATCGAACATGTGAACTTTCATGTGCCTTAATAACAAATTGTATGCCATCTGTAAATACGAATTCAATTGTTAAATTACGAGCCTAGTTGGTTTAGTCACAGAAAAAGACAGCAATGCTCCTGCTAGCTGCTGAGATGATGAGTGGGCTGGAAATGCTGAGAGATGAGTTTGGATTGGTCTGGCATACATTTAAATAAAAATTATCTCACATTTACTAAACCAGGTAGGCTAGTTGCGACCTGACCAAGATAAAGTAAAGCAGTGTGTGTTGTTGTATGTGCCAAACTGCTTTGCTTTATCTTGGAATAAACAAACATACAGTCAATAAAAAAAGTATATATACAGTGTGTGCAAATGAGGTAAGATAAGGGAGGTAAAGGCAACCTGGGCTCAACCTGGGCTCGAACCAGGGACCCTCTGCACACATCGACAACAGCCACCCTCGAAGCATCGTTACCCATCGCTCCACGAAAGCCATGGCCCTTGCAGAGCAAGGGGAACAACTACTTCAAGGTCTCAGAGCGAGTCACCGATTGAAACACTGTTAGCGTGCACCACACTAACTAGCTAGCCATTTCACATTGGTTACACTAGCAGCGAGGTAATTACAATATAGCAATTAAACACAGGAGTGATAGATGTGCAGATGAATGTGCAACTATACTGGGGTGCAAAGGAGCAAAATAAAGAAATAAATACAATATGGGGATGAGATAGTTGGATGGGCTATTTACAGATGGGCTATTTACAGATGGGCTATGTGCAGGTGCAATGATCTGTGAGCTGCTCTGACAGCTGGTGCTTGAAGTTAGTGAGGGAGATATGAGTCTCCAGCTTCAGCGATTTTTGCAGTTCGTTCCAATCATTGGCAGCAGAGAACTGGAAGGAGAGGCGGACAAAGAAGGAATTGGCTTTGGGGGTGACCAGTGAAATATACCTGCTGGAGCGCATGCTACGGTTGGGTGCTATAGCGTGCTATGGTGACCACTGAACTGAGATAAGGCGCGGCTTTACCTAGCAAAGACTCTTAGATGACCTGGAGCCAGTGGGTTTGGCGACGAGTACGAAGCGAGGGCCAGCCAACGAGAGCGTACAGTTTGCATTGGTGGGTAGTATATGGGGCTTGGGTGACAAAACAGATTGCACTGTGATAGACTGCACCCAATTTGCTGAGTAGAGTGTTGGAGGCTATTTTGTAAATGACATCGCCAAAGTCGAGCATCGGTAGGGTAGTCAGTTTTAGGAGGGTATGTTTGGCAGCATGAGTGAAGGATGCTTTGTTGTGAAATAGGAAGCCGATTCTAGATTTAATTTTGGATTGGATATGCTTAATGCGGGTCTGGAAGGAGAGTTTACAGTCTAACCAGACACCTAGGTATTTGTAGTTGTCCACATATTTTAGGTCAGAACGGACCAGAGTAGTGATGCTGGATGGGCGGCCAGGTGCGGGCAGCAATCGGTTGAAGAGCATGCATTTTGTTTTACTTGCAATTAAGAGCAATTGAAGGCCACGGAAGGAGAGTTGTATGGCATTGAAGCTCGTCTGGAGGTTAGTTAGCACAGGGTCCAAAGAAGGGCCAGAAGAATACAGAATGGTGTTGTCTGTGTAGAGGTGGATCAGGGAATCACCAACAGCAAGAGCGACATCATTGATGTATACATAGAAGAGAGTTGGCCCGAGAATTGAACCCTGTGGCACCCCAGTAGAGACTGCCAGAGGTCTGGACAATAGGCCCTCCGATTTGACACACGGAACTCTACCAGAGAAGTAGTTGGTGAACCAGCCGAGGCAGTCATTTGAGAAGCCAAGGCTGTTTAGTCTGCCGATAAGAATGTGGTGATTGACAGAGTCGAAAGCCTTGATGAAGACGGCTGCACAGTACTGTCTTTTATCGATGGTGGTTATAATATAATTTAGGACCTTGAGCGTGGCTGAGGTGCACCCATGACCAGCTCGGAAACCAGATTGCATAGTGGAGAAGGTACGGTGGGATTAGAAATGGTCGGTGATCTGTTAATTAACTTGGCTTTCGAAGATTTTAGAAGGGAAGGATGGATATAGGTCTATAACAGTATGGGTCTAGATTGTCTCCCAATTTGAAGTGGGGGATGACCGCGGCAGCTTTCCAATCTTTGGGGATCTCAGACAATATGAAAGTGAGGTTGAATAGGCTAGTAATAGGGGTTGCAACAATGTTGGCAGATAATTTTAGAAAGAGAGGTTCCAGAATGTCTATCCCAGCTGATTTGTATGGGTCCAGATTTTGCAGCTCTTTAAGAACATCAGCTATCTGGATTTGGGTGAAGGAGAAATGGGGAGGCTTGGGCGAGTTGCTGTGGGGGGGTGCAGGGCAGTTGACCGGGGTAGGGGTAGCCAGATGGAAAGCATGGCCAGCTGTAGAAAAATGCTTACTTGGGGAGGAGGCCTCTAATGTTAACATGCATGAAACCAAAGCTTTTAAGTCAACAAATGAATGCGCCTGGGGAATGGGAGTGGAGCTAGGCACTGCTGGGCCTGGATTAACCTCTACATCACCAGAGGAACAGAGGAGGAGTAGGAGAAGGGTACGGCTAAAGGCTATAAGAGCTGGTCGTCTAGTACGTTCGGAACAGTGAGTAAAAGGAGCAGGTTTCTGGGCGCGATTGAATAGATTCAAGGCATAATGTATAGACAAAGTTATGGTAGGGTTTGAATAAAGTGGAGGTGAATCTAGGCATAGAGTGACAATGAGAGAGATATTGTCACTTTAAACATAATTTAAACCAGGTGATGTCACCTCATGTGTGGGAGGCGGAACTGAAGGTTTAGCTAAGGCATATTGAGCAGGGCTAGAGGTTCTACAGTGAAATAAGAGAATAATCACTAACCAGAACAGCAATGGACAAGGCATAATGACATTAGGGAGAGACATGCGTAGCCGAGTGATTATAGGGGTCCAGTGAGTAGTTAAGCTGGCTGGAGACACGGTGATTCAGACAGCTAGCGGGCCGGGGCTAGCAAGCTAGCACAAGGGCCTTAGAGGTACGTCGCGACGGAAGAGGTCTGTTGTAGCCTCCTCGTGCGGTAACATCGGCAGACCAGCCGTGATGGATTGGTAGGGTTCTGTTTAGTAAAGGTGCCTGGTCCAATTGGAAAATAGGTATAGTGGCCCAAGGAATTGGCCGATGGACCTATTCTGCTAACAGTCCGATATTCCCTAGACAGCTAGCGGACCACAGCTAGCAGGCTAGCACATGGGCATTCAGGGGACATCGCAACGGAGGGGCCTGTTGCAAAAAGAACCCTCGGCAGATTATGCCGGTAGTCAAGACGTGATGGATTAGCAGGGCTTCGTGTAGTAATAGGGGTCCAGGACAATTGGCAAAAATAGATATTGTAGCCCAAGGAGTAGAGCACACTTCTGTCTATTTGAGCTGGTCAGTATGTGTTGGTAAAATGCATAAGTGTTGCTCTCCACTTTCTGGATTTTGAGTATGATAGCTAAGGAGGTGGAAAAACACTGAATTGAGTTCAGTGAATTGAAGTTCAGTTTATAAACATTGAGAACAAAATTATCTCAACAGCTGATCAGGCCGTTGATTGTGGCCTGTGGAATGTTGACCCACTCCTCTTCAGTGGCTGTGCAAAGTTGCTGGATATTGGTGAGAAGTGGAGCATGCTTTTGTACACGCTGGTCTTGAGCATTCCAAACATGCTCAATGGGGGACATTTCTGGTGAGTATGCAGACCATGGAAGAACTGGAACATTTTCAGCTTCCAATAATTGTGTACAGATCCTTGTGACATTATCATGCTGAAACATGAGGTGAAGGCGGTGGATGAATGGCACGACAATGGTCCTCAGGATCTCGTCACGGTATCTCTGTGCATTCAAATTGCCATCGATAAAAATGCAATTGTGATCGTTGTTTGCTTATTCCTGCCCATACCATAACCCCAGCGCCACCAAGGGGCACTCTAATTACAATGTTGACATCAGCAAACCGCTCACCCACATGACGCCATACGCTGTCTGCCATCTGGCCGGTATAGTTGAAACCGAGATTTATCTGTGAAGATCACACTTCTCCAGCGGACCAGTGGCCATTGAAGGTGAGCATTTTTCCCACATTAGTCAGGTACATTCCCAAACTGCAGTCAGGTCAAGTCCCTGGTGAGAACGACGAGCACACAGATGAGCTTCCCTGAGACAGTTTCTGACAGTTTGTGCAGAAATTATTTTGTTGTGCAAACCCACAGTTTCATCAACTCTCCGGGTGGCTGGTCTCAGACGATCCCTCAGGGGAAGAAGCCAGATGTGGAGGTCCTGGGCTGGTGTGGTTACATGTGGTCTGAGGTTATGAGGCCGGTTGGAAGTACTGCCAAATTCTCTAAAATGGCATTGAAGGCGGCTTATGGTAGAGAAATTAACATGATCTTCTCTGGTAACAGTGCTGGTGGACATTCCTGCAGTCAGCATGTCAGTTGCACGCTCCCTCAACTTGAAATGCCTGTGACATTTTTTGGGAAACATGGGACCAACACTTTACATGTTGCGTTTTTCTGTTGTTCAGTATATATACACTGAAAACTTGTCATAAACACCTACTGTACATCATTTGAAATGTTGCGCAGGTTGTGCTTTGTGATGCTTTGAGGGTCCAATACAGGGGGATACATTTACTCAGATTAGTGATTCTGGTCTGAATATACAGTAGTGAAGCAGTAGTCAAGCTAACATTTTAGACTCTATAATAAGCTATAATGTAGCATTGTTCATGGTTTAACAACTATAATTTAAAAATCACACATAATTTCTTTAAGATTTGCAACCATCCCATTGCAGTATCATCCACATTACACTAAATGCAAATAGCAAAAATACATATCATTTTTGCCCCATTTAAATCGACGTCTGTTCCTCAAATTAGCTCGGATTTACTGGGACTAAGACAATTTTTCAAGGAAACACAGACTTATTCTGTAAAACAAAGACAATATATATATTTTTCCTACTTTCATTCTATCTCACCAAAACTAGCTAAGCAGCTTTGACTGTTGAACCATCCATATACTGTATAAACCACATCTATCAAACTGTCTAATCTAGACCATCCATATACTGTATAAACCCCATCTATCAAACTGTCTAATCTAGACCATCCACACAGTCTGTGATTCGTGACAAAGTAGTGTCCTTCCCCACCACTTGTTTTGGTATACAGCTGTACATTGAACAGCTTCCCAAATCTCAGACTTTAGCTTTAACTAAAACACTATGCAGCACCATATTATAACAATTATATGGTGTTGGTATGATATGTATTATGATTCTCATGATTCTACACTTATTGTGGTTATATACTGTGATTTTATTGTGATTCGATGTTCCAAACATTGCTCACTATATGTCTGTGGCAGAGAGACTAGAAATCATGAGAAAGTAATGGAAATAAAATTTCCTCCAAATATGTGCTTCCTATTTAAAATGAAAATGGAGAACAGTCTATGAAGGAAATAAGAGTTTTGGTGCAGGGACAGCCAACTAACTCAAAAATAATAGTTTGATATTGTTGATGCGATACGACATGATATATTGTGTAAAATAATATCCGATATGTAACTATCCATTTTTCCCCTTTCATTACTATTGGATAGGCGTTTCAACAGTCTTGCTGTTATAAATGTAGTTCCTTATTGACACCATTGAGGTAGGGTTTGTTAAGATGACAGATTAGTTTATCGTAGCTTCTGGTCACTACTGTATGTATTGTCTTATCAAAAGGAATACAATGAAATATAATGATTAAAGATATGCTTTTTATTAAAATGTCCAGAAGCAGATGTAGCAGAAAAGGATCAACAAATAACAAATGCAGAGTGTATAAAATAGTGACGGTGAAACACCCTGAAACACTATTATCTCCCCATAATATTTGATTGTTCCATTAATCAAAGATATAATTAATCCTTTAAATCCCATATGAATCTTTCCTTTATTGTGATAAAATGTGATAACAATGCATGTTGACCCAAGCTGACAGGACTGTTTGAATATTCCTATCTAATGGATGCTTCATGAGAATTTGAACTGAATGAATTTGAATGTTAAGAAATATTTTATTACTGCTTCAAGTGAGGAATCACCTCAAAAGTACTTCCAAAGTACTCAAAACATTCAAATTCAATCAGTGAAATAAAAGTGAAATAAAAAACCGATAGTGAAATAAAAACTGTTCTGTCAGCGTCTGTCAAACATCCGTCCATCATGTAAGGTCAGTTTCCTGGACCCAGATTAAGTTTACTCCTGGAATAAAAAGCATGTTGAATGGAGAATCTCCATTGAAAGTAACTAGTCCAGGATTAGGCTTAATCTGTATCTGGGATACCATCCCAAAGAGCAAGACATACTTTTTTCCCCTAATAAATAGGAGTTACTGTTTCCAGTGCTGTTCCCAGAGTACTGTTTCCAGCCCCTTCCATGTCCACAAATCCCCAGTGGGCTCCGATGGAGGTGATTCCAGCACCGTTGAAGCGACCGCTGAGGATCCTCAGCTCGTTGCCCATGTTGGATGGGTAGAAGTTGAAGGAGACCTGGTTGGGCATGCCGGCTGACAGAGTGCGCCCCATGTTGGTGGTTAACACCAGGTAGCAGATGTAGTCTGCTGGGTTGTACTTCCCAGACACCTCGACAATGGCCTCATCATTAAACAGCTCCATCACCTGCTTTACACTCCCTTCGTTACCGAACACAGGAGACCAGTTGCTACCGTATCTCAGCTGGAACCTAAAACAGAGGAAGCTTTTCACGTTGGTTGTGTTTTGATAAGGCACATTCAGACCGAGACAGCAGGTAGCGTCAGAGAATATCAAGGAATTACATTTTATATTGTACTCTGGGTTAGATACGATAACAATATTGTTTGGTCATAAACTGAATATGTAATAAACACAACAAATAAAGAAAGAAAGAAAGAAAGAAAGAAAGAAAGAAAGAAAGAAAGAAAGAAAGAATGAAAGTCTATTGAGTAGTGTAGTTGGACTGAGTCAGTGGTGTTTGTTGGGTAGTGTAGTTGGACTGAGTCAGTCGTGGTTGTTGGGTAGTGTAGTTGGACTGAGTCAGTGGTGTCTGTTGTGCAGTGTAGTTGGACTGAGTCAGTGGTGTCTGTTGGGCAGTGTAGTTGGACTGAGTCAGTGGTGTTTGTTGGGTAGTGTAGTTGGACTGAGTCAGTCGTGGTTGTTGGGTAGTGTAGTTGGACTGAGTCAGTGGTGTCTGTTGTGCAGTGTAGTTGGACTGAGTCAGTGGTGTCTGTTGGGTAGTGTAGTTGGACTGAGTCAGTGGTGTTTGTTGGGTAGTGTAGTTGGACTGAGTCAGTGGTGTCTGTTGTGCAGTGTAGTTGGACTGAGTCAGTGGTGTCTGTTGGGTAGTGTAGTTGGACTGAGTCAGTCGTGGTTGTTGGGTAGTGTAGTTGGACTGAGTCAGTGGTGTTTGTTGGGTAGTGTAGTTGGACTGAGTCAGTGGTGTCTGTTGTGCAGTGTAGTTGGACTGAGTCAGTGGTGTCTGTTGGGTAGTGTAGTTGGACTGAGTCAGTGGTGTTTGTTGGGTAGTGTAGTTGGACTGAGTCAGTCGTGGTTGTTGGGTAGTGTAGTTGGACTGAGTCAGTGGTGTTTGTTGGGTAGTGTTGTTGGACTGAGTCAGTGGTGTTTGTTGGGTAGTGTAGTTGGACTGAGTCAGTGGTGTTTGTTGGGTAGTGTAGTTGGACTGAGTCAGTCGTGGTTGTTGGGTAGTGTAGTTGGACTGAGTCAGTGGTGTTTGTTGGGTAGTGTTGTTGGACTGAGTCAGTGGTGTTTGTTGGGTAGTGTATTTGGACTGAGTCAGTGGTGTCTGTTCATGGGTCAGAGTCTGCTCACCCACTGATGTAGTTGTTGCTGTTGTAGTTGTAGTAGTAGTAGTAGTAGTAGTAGTTGTTGTTGGTCTCCCACACTCTGACTCCCGTGATGCGCCCCTCACCATAGGAAGCAAATGGGGTGCCACCTCCCTGACCCACCGCAGAGGAATACGAGTAGGGGTCTTTGATGGCTAAAATAACATGGCCAATATGTTTACTATATTTACTATATTAATAATACATATTTATATACATCATTTTATTTTTAACAACACATTTCTGAAAGATCTTTATATCATGAATAAAGTGCAGATGAATTAACTAAAGTACATTCTGCAATGATTTAATACATTAGTTTATGTCTCAAAGAAGAACTGTCTAACTGAAAAAGACAAATTGGTGAAAGCACAAAAGCTATTATTTAATAATTATAATTCAGAATTGTATTTTTATAACTCACGCAAAGCCAAGCAGCCAGCCAAGAACATTGTGACAACCAGGATTAAGAACATTCTGCAAAAGTGAGGCATCAACACTTAAGACCTTTAATTTCAGTCAATTTCACTCTCATTCCGTTTCACTTTAAATGGTAAAACTTGAAATAATGTAGTTAATAATGTTTTTCATAGTAGTTTGTCAAAACAAATAAGTCATTTTACCTGTCAGGTCAGTGTTTCCTAGGAGGGAAAAGAAAATAACCTTTTGAATTGTGACGTAACAAACAACAAACCATTCTTAATGTGAAATGTTATAAAACAGCTCTAAAAAGTTGAACCTCCTCTTGTTTACTACAATCACTCTTGCAGTGCTAAGCTACTGTCACATTAAAATAATGTCAGATCATTAAATTTAAATTTAGTGGCAAAAGGGCCAAAATATTTGTGCCCAAGCACCAAGAGATAATGAATATTAACTTCATAACATTTCCCACACCAGTATTATGCATTAAAAACAAGTGCACATTTTCAATTTAGTTAGTTGTGTAGTTACCCACAGTGCTATCTTGAGATGTGTGTCAAAACCTGTGAAAGCTTCTTGTCTCTCTGTCTCTGCCAGGTCCTTCTAGTGTACTGCTTCCTCAAAGAACTGCATTTATACCTGCTGAACATTCCATCAGTTCTGGAAGGAGCATGACAAAGAACACGTTTAGTCAGTCACTATTGAGAAGTCAGACATTGTTTTCTAATTGGTCGAGGCTACTTTGGGAGGGAGTGTCATGGACATTTTTTAAGGAAATAATAATTGTGTTCTTTTGAATTGTAACAAATTAATGATCTGAAATAGGGATAAAAAGGAAGATACCATTTAACAACCAAACAATTTCAAGAATGTACCAAGATTCTATGAATGTGTACAAAAATCGCTCAAAATCAGTCTCCCAATCTTCAGTTGTTTTATTACACCAAGAGGAACTCCTTCCCTTCAAACATTCTTCTGTACATGTGTTTCCATTTAATTCTAGAGGGGCAGATGAGATTCTCAATTTTTCGTCTTCATTATTGTCCAACATTTTCTGCAGTCTGTTACAACACTCACATCTTCATTAAATCACTGGCAACCTGTTCATGTTACTACAGGAAAACAATCTGATTTCATTTTCTGCAGATGAACCAGATAAATATCAGTAGAAGTTACAAAGTGAGAAAATAAAAGTTTGTATAGAGATGACAAGGTGAAATACCCCGAGGCACTTGTGACTACCTATCCATAATATTTGATAGTTCAATTAACACATTAATACAAATATATAGTGTAGGACTTAAGTGCTAAAAAATAAAATACATTTAAAAAAAGATAAGTTAAAAGGTCAATATAAATCAAAATTGCAATTTTAACAACTTTTCTGTATGTAAGTTGAGTTATCTATTTTCTTTTAATTGGGATAAAATGTGAATTTATCTCAATAACTACCCATTGGGCACAAACTGGTTGAATAAATGTTGTTTCCACATCATTTTAATGAAATTATGTTGAACCAATGTGGAGTAGACTTTGAATTGTCGTCTGTGCCCAGCTGGTAGCTCCCCTGACTATAAGGGCACAAGGCGAGACCCAAATGCAGACACAGGAGGCAGATGGTTGAGCTCCGATATTTATTATAACAAAGAGAGTAGGCAAAGACAGGTCGGGGACAGGCGAGAGTTCATAAACCAGGTCAGAGACCAAACAGTACCAGGCGATAGGCAGTCTCGAAGTCAGGCCAGGCAGGGGTCAGAAACTAGATCTGAGTCCAAAACAGTTTACAAGGGAATAGGCAGGCTGGTAGTCAGAACAGGCAGAGTGGTCAGGCAGGCGGGTTCGGAGTCAGGACAGGCAAGGGTCGAATCCAGGAGGAATAGAAATGAACAGAGGTTGGGAAAAATAGGGGCAAGGAAAACCGCTGGTTGACTGGCACAGAGACAGGAAACACAGGGATAAATACACTAGGGATAATTAGCGACACCTGGAGGGGGTGGAGACAATCACAAGGACAGGTGAGCCAGATCAGGGTGTGACACTTACAAAACATTTGTTTGCTGTATAACGCTAAGATAACAAGCTGAACTAATGTATATTAAATGTATTCTGATGAAGTCAAACATACTCATCTTTTCATTTGTTGTGGTAAATACAACCTCAAATGTGACCCGTACGTGACCCTCCTCCTTCATTGGGGTAACCTCAAAAATAACAGTGTGCATATTTAGAAAATACTCAATGATATTCTAAACATTCAAATTCATTAACCTTCAAACGGCTCAGTTAATGTATCTTAAATACCAAAACAGTCCTGTCAGCATCTATGTCAAACATCCAAATCGTAAAGGGTCAGATCCCCAGACCCAGATTAATTTTACTCTTTGACTAAAAATCATGTTCAATGGAGAATCTCCACTAAAAGGAACTAGTCCCGGACTAGGTTTAATCTGTTTCCAGGGAACCAACCTAAAGATTGAGACATACTTTTCCCCCACAAATTATTTCCAGCCTTTTCCAAGTACACCAATACCCAGTAGGCTCCGATGGAGGTGATGTCGGCACCGTTGAAGCGACAGCTGAGCGGCCTCAGCTCATTGCCCATGTGGGCTGGGTAAAAGGAGACATGGTAGGGCTGGCCGGCCGACAGAGAGCGCCCACTGTTGATGTAGTTTCCAGGGATGTACTTCCCAGACACCTGGACGATGGCTCCATCTCCTGCTCTTCACCAGCATCGTGACCAAACACAGGAGACCAGTTGTAGCCGTATCTCAGCGGGAACCAAAGAAACAGAGAAGGATTTTCACAATAAATATAGAAAGTGTGTCTGTTGGGTAGTGTAGTTGGACAGTGGTGTCTGTTGGGTAGTGTAGTTGGACAGTGGTGTCTGTTGGGTAGTGTAGTTGGACAGTGGTGTCTGTTGGGTAGTGTAGTTGGACAGTGGTGTCTGTTGGGTAGTGTAGTTGGACAGTGGTGTCTGTTGGGTAGTGTAGTTTGACTGAGTGAGTGGTGAGAAATTGGATAGTGTTGTTGGACTGAGTCGTGGGATCTGTTGGGTAGTGCTGTTGGACTGAGTCAGTGGTGTCTGTTCATGGGTCAGGGTCTGCTCACCCGCTGATGTAGGCGTTGCTGTTGTAGTAGTAGTAGTAGTAGTAGTAGTTGATGTTCTCCCACACTCTGACCACTGTGGTGCGTCCCTCACCGGAGGAAGCAAATGCGGTGCCCCCTCCATGAACCACCGCAGAGGAATACGAGTGTGGTTCTTTCATGGCTAAAATAACATGGGCATTATATTTAATATATTAATAATAAAAATGTATACATCATTTTAATTTTACCAACACATTTCTCAAACATCTTAACATTTTGAAAAAAGTGCAGATTAATTAACTAAAGTACATTCTGCAATGATTGAATCCATCAGTTTTTGTCTCACGCATTGTCAACTAGCTGACCAAGAACCCTGACGGACTGGAGGCTGCTGAAGGGAGGACGGCTCACAATAATGGAACTGAGCAAATGGAATGTCATCAAACACATTCAGATCATGTGTTTGTTGTACTTGATACCATTCCATTAAGTTGGCTCATGTCATTACCACGAGCCCATCCTCCCCAATTAAGGTGCCACCAACCTCCTGTGGTGACAAACAAGATTGAGAACATTCTGCCAAAGATAGTCATCATTACTAATCAAATCAAATAAAATGTATTTATATAGCCCTTCGTACATCAGCTGATATCTCCAAGTGCTGTACAGAAACCCAACCTAAAACCCCAAACAGCAAGCCATGCAGGTGTAGAAGCACCTAATGACCTTTCATCATTACTAATGACTTTTCATTTCACTGTTTCACTTTCACTCCACTTCACTTCAAATGGTTAAAGTTGAAATAAGTTTGTTAATAATGTTTTTCATAGTAGTTTATAAAAACAAGTGAGGCATTTTACCTGTCAGGTCAACCACACCTAGAGGGGGAAATAACATACACATTTTACCTGTCAGGTCAACCACCCCTAGGGGGGGAAATAAATACACGTTTTACCTGTCAGGTCAACCACCCCTAGGGGGGAATAACATACACGTTTTACCTGTCAGGTCAACCACCACTAGGGGGGGAAATAACATACACGTTTTACCTGTCAGGTCAACCACCCCTAGGGGGGAAAAATACACGTTTTAGTGAGGAAATAACATACACGTTTTACCTGTCAGGTCAACCACCCCAACCACGTTTTACCTGTAGTCAACCACCCCTAGGGGGGAATAACATACACGTTTTACCTGTCAGGTCAACCACCCCTAGGGGGGAAATAACATACACGTTTTACCTGTCAGGTCAACCACCCCTAGGGGGGAATAACATACACGTTTTACCTGTCAGGTCAACCACCCCTAGGGGGGAATAACATACACGTTTTACCTGTCAGGTCAACCACCCCTAGGGGGGGAATAACATACACGTTTTACCTGTCAGGTCAACCACCCCTAGGGGGGGAATAACATACACGTTTTACCTGTCAGGTCAACCACCCCTAGGGGGGAATAACATACACGTTTTACCTGTCAGGTCAACCACCCCTAGGGGGGAATAACATACACGTTTTACCTGTCAGGTCAACCACCCCTAGGGGGGAAATAACATACACGTTTTACCTGTCAGGTCAACCACCCCTAGGGGGGAAATAACATACACGTTTTACCTGTCAGGTCAACCACCCCTAGGGGGGGAAATAACATACACGTTTTACCTGTCAGGTCAACCACCCCTAGGGGGGAAATAACATACACGTTTTACCTGTCAGGTCAACCAGCCCTAGGGGGGAAATAACATACACGTTTTACCTGTCAGGTCAACCACCCCTAGGGGGGAAATAACATACACGTTTTACCTGTCAGGTCAACCACCCCTAGAGGGGGAAATAACATACCCGTTTTACCTGTCAGGTCAACCACCCCTAGGGGGGAAATAACATACCCGTTTTACCTGTCAGGTCAACCACCCCTAGGGGGGGAAATAACATACCCGTTTTACCTGTCAGGTCAACCACCCCTAGGGGGGAATAACATACACGTTTTACCTGTCAGGTCAACCACCCCTAGAGGGGAAATAACATACACGTTTTACCTGTCAGGTCAACCACCCCTAGGGGGGGAAATAACATACACGTTTTACCTGTCAGGTCAATCACCCCTAGAGGGGGAAATAACATACACGTTTTACCTGTCAGGTCAACCACCCCTAGGGGGGGAAATAACATACACGTTTTACCTGTCAGGTCAACCACCCCTAGGGGGGGAAATAACATACACGTTTTACCTGTCAGGTCAACCACCCCTAGGGGGGAAATAACATACACGTGTTACCTGTCAGGTCAACCACCCCTAGGGGGGGAAATAACATACACGTTTTACCTGTCAGGTCAACCACCCCTAGGGGGGAAATAACATACACGTTTTACCTCTCAGGTCAACCACCCCTAGAGGGGAAATAACATACACGTTTTACCTGTCAGGTCAACCACCCCTAAGGGGGGAATAACATACACGTTTTACCTGTCAGGTCAACCACCCCAAGGGGGGAAATAACATACACGTTTTACCTGTCAGGTCAACCACCCCTAGGGGGGAATAACATACACGTTTTACCTGTCAGGTCAACCACCCCTAGAGGGGAAATAACATACACGTTTTACCTGTCAGGTCAACCACCCCTAGGGGGGAATAACATACACGTTTTACCTGTCAGGTCAACCACCCCTAGGGGGGAATAACATACACGTTTTACCTGTCAGGTCAACCACCCCTAGGGGGGAATAACATACACGTTTTACCTGTCAGGTCAACCACCCCTAGGGGGGAATAACATACACGTTTTACCTGTCAGGTCAACCACCCCTAGAGGGGGAAATAACATACACGTTTTACCTGTCAGGTCAACCACCCCTAGGGGGGGAAATAACATACACGTTTTACCTGTCAGGTCAACCACCCCTAGGGGGGGAAATAACATACACGTTTTACCTGTCAGGTCAACCACCCCTAGGGGGGGAATAACATACACGTTTTACCTGTCATGTCAACCACCCCTAGGGGGAAATAACATACACGTTTTACCTGTCAGGTCAACCACCCCTAGGAGGGGAAACAACATACACGTTTTACCTGTCAGGTCAACCACCCCTAGGGGGAAATAACATACACGTTTTACCTGTCAGGTCAACCACCCCTAGGGGGGAAATAACATATACGTTTTACCTGTCAGGTCAACCACCCCTAGGGGGGAAATAACATACACGTTTTACCTGTCAGGTCAACCACCCCTAGGGGGGGAATAACATACACGTTTTACCTGTCAGGTCAACCACCCCTAGGGGGGGAATAACATACACGTTTTACCTGTCAGGTCAACCACCCCTAGGGGGAGAAATAACATACACGTTTTACCTGTCAGGTCAACCACCCCTATGGGGGGAATAACATACACGTTTTACCTGTCAGGTCAACCACCCGTAGGGGGGGGGGGGAGAAAATACACTTGTTTTAATTGTGAAATGTGACCTGACAAAGAACATTTACACCTGCTAAACATTCCATCAGCTCTAGATGGAAGGAGCATGACAAAGAACACCTTTATTAACTTACCATAAAATGCATCATGAAACAATTACAAAGATTTCACTGACTTACAGTTCATATAAGGAAAACAATCAATTGAAATAAATAAATTAGGCCCTAATCTATGGAGAAATACATCTGTTGGTCACAGATACCTTAAAAAACATAGGGGCGTGGATCAGAAAACCAGTCAGTATCTGTTGTGACAGGGTTGATCAGGTTATTGACTGTGGAATGTTGTCCTTTTCAATGGCTGTGCGGAGTTGCTGGATATTGGCGGGAACTGGAACACACCGTCATTTGAACATCTTGGCCATGTTCTGTTATAATCTCCACCCGGCACAGCCAGAAGAGGACTGGCCACCTAACATAGCCTGGTTCCTCTCTAGGTTTCTTCCTAGGTTCTGGCCTTTCTAGATAGTTTTTCCTAGCCACCGTGCTTCTACACCTGCATTGCTTTGCTGTTTGGGGTTTTACAATGGGTTTCTGTACAGCACTTTGTGACATCAGCTGATGTAAGAAGGGCTTTAGACAATGGGCCTCAGGATCTAGTCACAGTATCTCTGTGCATTCAAATTGCCAACAATAAAATGCCCATACCATAACCCCACAGCCACCATGGGGCACTCTGTTCACAACGTTCACAATGTCGCCCACACCATGCCATACATGTGGTCTGTGGTTGTGAGGCCGGTAGGACGTACTGCCAAACTATCTAAAAACAACGTTGGAGGCGGCTTATGGTAGAGAAATTAACATTAAATTATCTGGCAACAGCTCTGGTGGAGATTCCTGCATTTAGCATGTCAATTGCACACTCCCTCAAAACTTGAGACATCAGTGACATTGTGATGTGTGACAAAATTGCACATTTTAAAGGGGCCTTTTATTGTCCCCAGCACCAGGTGTATCTGTGATCATGCTGTTTAATCAGCTTCTTGATATGCCATACAATATGCCATAAAGGAGAAATGCTCACCAACAGGGATGTAAACACATTTGTGCACAACATTTTAGAGAAATACGCTTTTTGTGCGTATGGAACATTCCTGGGATCTTTTATTTCAGCTCATGAAACATTGGACCAACATTTTATGTTACGTTTATATCGTTCTGTGTACAGTAGTTAGTTCACATGAAGATGTATGTAATTCATCACTATTGACCAAAACAACTAAATCTGGACATTCTGGAGTCCTACTATGACAGTAAAATATAAGAACTATAGTTGGTTGTCAACTAAAGTTCATGACAATCACTGGATTATGTTGCATCATGCATTCCTGCTTGGACATGTTAGATGAAACAACTTGAATACCTCAGTAGTTTATTATTTATACTTCTTAATAAAGCAATGAGAATGACTTTATAAGATGATTACTCAGGGCTGGTGTCCCCAACTGTAAAATGTTGTGACACCAGAGGAAAATGTTAGTCTGGAGCTCTGTAGTAGTAACACTTAGGGTAGATGTTCATTCAGGGGGACACGTGATTTAAAATATAGCCCAAGTTGTTAGATTTATTTTTATAAAGTATAAGGCTTAAGCAGAGAGACAGGTAGACAGAGAACAAGAAGAAGCACCGAGTGACTGCAGAGAAGATGCTGAGACAGATAGACAGCACAACAGGGAGGCAAACCAAATGTGACTCACCACCTGGATTCGGTCTTATGTAGCAACATTTTAAATGGGTCTTTTTATATTGGTAAAAAGTAGAGACTAAGAGCTACAAAATGGTATATCATACACTGCATTTTTGAGGAACAATGGGAAAGTAATTCTGATTTGAAAGTTGATAAACTTGTAAACTCACTTTTGAGAAAAGGGCCTTTGAATGTTTTGGTACCTACTGGAGAGCTCTCCTTTGTCTACACCCATTCAGCATTGTTCACACACTCTTAATCCAGCACCAGAGGTCATGTGCTAAACAGTGAGTAGTGTAGTAAAGATTTAAAGTGGTAGTAGCCAACAACATGGAAAAATTCCAGGTAAACAGAAAGTGTCCAGATACAAAAGACTTTATAAATATTAGATGGCTCTTACCCAGACACACTTGTCTAAATTGATGGGCCATGTGAAAGAAATGCTATAACCCCACGCCACGTTCAGTGGTGGAAAAGGTATTGGGGTCATACTTGAGTAAATGTAATGATACCTTAATAGAAAATGACAGAAGTAAAAGTAAAAGTCACCCAGTAAAATACTACTTGAGTAAAAGTCTAAAAGTATTTGGTTTTAATAATACTTAAGTCTCAAAAGTCAAAGTATAAATAATTTCAAATTCCATATATGTAACCAGACGGCCCAATTTTCATATTATTTTTTTATTGACGAATATCCAGGGTCACACTCCAACACTAATTTACAAATGAAGCATTTGTGTTAAGTGAGTCTGCCAGATCAAATGCAGTATGGATGACCAGGGATGTTCTCTCGTTACATTTCCTGTCAAAATGTAGCGAGTACTTTTGGGTGTCAGGGAAAATGTATGGAGTAAAAAGTCCATTGTTTTCTTTCGGAATGTTGTGAAGTAGAAGTAAAAGTTGCCAAAAATATGAATAGTAAAGTAATGTAGATACCCCCCAAAAATACTTAAGTAGTACTTTAGACTGTGGTGGAGCTTGTGCATTTGTCCGCCAGGCACAATACCAGAGCACAAACTTGTTCTTGTTTTGGCCACTACAGTTATCACAATTCAGGTCCAACTGTGTTTCCCCAACTCTGTAGTTGGTGAAGAAATTGTGCATGTAGTTGATGTCTGCGCTGCTGCCTTTGCTGGATGACATGCCTTCATCAATCAATAGTTTACTTGTTGTGGTATTCCTGCACAGTAGACACCAAACAAGCCACACTTGCGAAAAGTTAAAAAGTAGATGGAACCTGGCTGCATAGGGTCAGAAGGACAGTGCGCCTGCAAACAACAAAATAACATTATGATAAATTACAATTAATTGTCTCACCCCTGTCAATGTCTTTCCACAGCTCAGTGAAAGGTATTTGCCTGCCTCCCATATATATATTTTTTTCTTCTGTTGTGTGTGTATATCTATCTAGCCATCTATGTCCTTAATCAGTATAAAGGAGGAAATGTTGCTTACATGCTTAATCAAAGCTGTAATGCATCCTGATGACTTTGCTTGCTGGTTCAGTAGGGGCCACCAGAGACAACTGCAGGTCTTGACAGGTGGTCTTGCAGTCAGCAACCATCGTCTGGTAGACAGACCGCTCACTCTGAACAAGCAGGAGATGCTGCTCTTGCTTCTTCAGCTTGGCTGATATAACAGCTTCTGGCAGATTGTCAGATCTGAAGACCTGATAGTTGTTCACCTGGCACTGCCAGTACAGGTCTGTCCTGGTCTTATTGCTCAAGATGTGGGACAGCAATTTTCTCCACAGATTCCTGAAGGAAGACAGCCAGACTACACTCTGGAAAATCCAGAAATAATGTGAGATCAATAAAAGTAGTGCCGATCATGTTGGAGGTCAATTAAATAATCAAAATGTGTTTATGCTTTACATCCTAAGTATTGTCATCAATTCCTTGTTGAGACGCCACACTGCTGCTTTTGTCACATGGGATGGCAGCAGCTTTCCACCAAAGTGCTATAACTAGCAATGCGAAATGGCATTCTGAGAAAACATCACTGACATTACACACACTTCATATATGTAAGTCAAGTCAGCCATCTAACCTCTGCTAACGTTAGCTAGCAAACAGTAAGCTTTAACTTGGGGTCTTTTGTTTAGACATGTAACGTTAACGTTAGCAAGCTAGATAAAAAAAGGATCTAAAATCCCAATCCATAGAGTAACGTTACTATCAATACAAATTGATTGTCATTGCTAGCTAAAGTTAACCAGATAGGTTCATTGTTAGGTAGCAAACCAGCCATCAAACTTCAGCTGGCTAGCTAACAGCAAGCTTTTACTAGCAAACTCGGTCAACTACTTCCGTGATAACAACACTGTTGATTGCCATTTCTTCCCCATCACTGTCATCAGAAGACTCTACAATGTCTTCTTCAATGAAAATGTTTTTACCTAAATCAGGGATTTCCTCATCGTCTGATTAATTTTCAGTCAGAGAGAGTCAGCACGCCACGATCATCCTCCAGAAAGTCCACCGACTTTTTTTGATAGAGCCGGACAAATTCAGGGCAGTAATGTTATTGAGAGCAGTAGCAACATATTTGCAGTTCTCCATGGCTAAAATGGTATATTTAGAAAAAACTGCAGCAGAAATTATTATCTACGCATAACTAGCAGCTCATTTTATAGATGCAGATGCAGACCAATCCAAACGAATTTCTAGGCATGTCCAATCCACTCATTATCTCAGTCATTTATGGCTACAGGGAAGGTTGATTACTTTTTCTGTGGCTAAACCAACTAGGCTTGTATTTTAACAATGTATTTCTTATTTACTGATGGCATAAAAGTTTGTTATTAACCTCTCTGGGGTAGGGGGCAGTATTTTGACATCCGGATGAAAAGCGTGCCCAAAGTAAACTGCCTGTTACTCAGGCCC
The DNA here is from genome assembly GCF_045791955.1 of Oncorhynchus clarkii lewisi. Taxonomy (NCBI): domain Eukaryota; kingdom Metazoa; phylum Chordata; class Actinopteri; order Salmoniformes; family Salmonidae; genus Oncorhynchus; species Oncorhynchus clarkii. Next base: position 27,919 of record NW_027258444.1, read on the forward strand.
AGAAGCTAGGGTATGCATATAATTGGTAGACTTGGATAGAAAACACTCTACAGTTTCTAAAACTGTTAAAATAATGTATGTGAGTATAACATAACTAATATGGCATGCGAAACCCCGAGGACCAAACCAAAGCTTACCACTTTTTTCAATGGCTATGACTTTAATTATAAGGCCAAGTTCTCCCAGATTGCAGTTCCTAGGGCTTCCACTAGATGTCAACAGTCTTTAGAAAGATTTTCAGGCTGGGTTTTGAAAAAATGACCCAGAAATTTTAGTTTTTCTAGGAGGCTTCCATTTTGTCTGTAGTGTTTCCAAGCGGGTCGAAGAAAGCGCATTCTTTGGTATTTTTCTCTGGCAAAGACAATAACGATTCTCCGTCTTAAATTGTATCATTTATTTGCGTATTAGGATACCTATGGTTTGATTATAAACGTTGTTTGACGTGTTTGGAAAATTTTATTAGTAGCGTTTGGGATTCATTTTGTATGCATTATGATGGAGGGAAAATGGGTGGATTATTGACTGATGCGAGCGAGCTAAACTGAGTTTTTATGGACAATATGAAGGACGTTATCGAACAAAAGGACCATTTGTGATATAACTGGGACCTTTTGGAGTGGCAACAGAAGAAGATCATAAGGCATTTTTTATATCGCTATTTCTGACTTTTGTGTCGCACCAGCCTGGTTGAAACATGATTTTCATCTGTTTGTATGCGGGGCGCTGTCCTCAGATAATCGCATGGTTTGCTTTCGCGGTAAAAGAAATCTGACATGGTGGCTGGATTAACAAGAAGTTAAGCTTTATTTTGATGTATAACACCTATATTTTCAAGAATGTTAAATATTTGAATTTAGTATTTTTGAATTTCCCGCTCTGCAATTTAACTGGATGTTGGCCAGGTGGGACGCTACCCTTGAGAGGTTTTAAGGCACATGAAAGTTCACGTTTGAGAAAAAAAATACGTTCCAACGGCTCTCCTGTGAAGTCATGACTTGTGACATACGCCTAGTTTTCTAAATCGGGTCACAAATGGCTCGAGCAGAGGCCCAGTTAGAGTGGTGAGTTGTATCTCCAGTGGTGTTTAACATGTTGTATTTGTTTTAAACATCAGATGGTTAAGAAAGAGGAAGAGGACCATGTCTTGTAAGTCAGTGGTACAGAAAGGGTTAAGAAACACTGTACTGTCCTGCCCGTGTTACGTGTCAGTACCAGTGCCTGTGTGTAAGGACGATGTGTAGGGTCAGGGGGATAGGGTGTGTGTATGGAGTTGGCATTGCTCACTGTACTGTGGGCTGGTGTAGATAAAATGCCAATGCCAAATTCTTGTCCCAGTCCACTCCTGTTGTTTTCTAATTGATCCGGATACTTTGGTAGGGAGTGTCAAGGAAATACAATGCCTTCAGAAAGTATTCTCACCCTTTACTTCTTCACAATTTTGTTGTGTTACAGCCTGAATTTAAAATGGATTTCATTGAGATTTTTGTCACTGGCTTACACACAATACCCATAATGTCAAAGTGGAATTATGTTTTTACAAATGTTTCCAAATGACTTAAAATGAAAATATGAAATGTTTTGAGTCAATAAGTTATGGAAAGCCTAAATGAGTTCAGGAGTAAAGATTTGCTTAACAAGTTAAATAGTATTTTGCATGGACTGACTCCATGTGCAATAATAGTGTTGAACATTTTTTTTTTGAATGACTACCTCATCTCTGTACCCCACACATACAGTTATCTCTAAGGTTCCTCAGTTGAGCAGTGAATTGCAAGCACAGATTCAGGGAGGTTTTCCAATGCCTCGCAAAGAAGGGCACCTATTGGTAGATATGTAAAAAATTAAAAAGAAGACATTGAAAATCCCTTTGAGTACGGTGAAGTAATTAATTACACTTTGGATGGTGTATCAATACACCCAGTCCATACAAAGATACAGGTGTCCTTCCTAACTCAGTTGCTGGAGAGGAAAGAAGCTGATCAGGGATTTCACTAAGGTAACACCAAGTAATTTAATCTCCTCAACTTGTTCAACAGCCCCACTAATACTACATTGAGCTGAGGTCTAGAATTTTGGGAATAATTTGTAGTTTTAGAGATGTTAGTGCCCTCATAGTACCCTCAAAGCTCATCACTAAGCTAAGGATCCTGGGACTAAACACCTCCCTCTGCAACTGGATCCTGAGCTTCCTGATGGGCCGCCCCCAGGTGGTTAGGGCAACACATCTGCCACGTTGATCCTCAACACTGGAGCTCCGCAAGGGTGCGTGCTCAGTCCCCTCCTGTACTCCCTGTTCACCCACGACTGCATGGCCAGGCACGACTCCAACACCATCATTAAGTTTGCAGATGACACAACAGTGGTAGGCCTGATCACCGACAACAATGAGACAGCCTATAGAGAGGAGGTCAGAGACCTGGCCGGGTGGTGCCAGAATAACAACATAACCTCAACATAACCAAGACTAAGGAGATGATTGTGGATTACAGGAAAAGGAGCACCGAGCACGCCCCAATTCTCATTGACGTGGCTGTAGTAGAGCAGGTTGAGAGTTTCAAGTTCCTTGTTCAACAACAAACTAGAATGGTCCTAACACACCAAGACAGTTGTGAAGAGGGCATGACAAAGCCTATTCCCTCACAGGAAACTAAAAAGATTTGGCATGGGTCCTGAGATCCTCAATAGGTTCTACAGCTGCAACATCGAGAGCATGGTTGCATCACTTGCCTGGTACGGCAATTGTTCGGCCTCTGACCGCAAGGCACTACAGAGAGTAGTGCGTACGGCCCAGTACATCACTGGGGCTGAGCTGCCTGCCATCCAGGACCATCCACACCAGGCAGTGTTAGAGGAAGGCCCTAAAAATTGTCAAAGACCCCAGCCACCCCAGTCATAGACTGTTCTCTCTACTACCGCATGGCAAGCGGTATCGGAGTGCCAAGTCTAGGACAAAAAAGATTCTCAACAGTTTTTACCCCCAAGCCATAAGACTCCTGAATAGGTTATCAAATAGCTAGTCACGTTAACTTTAACTATACATTCATGTACATACGACCTCATTTGGGCTGACCAACCAGTGCTCCAGTGCTCCCGCACATTGGCTAACCGGGCGATCTGCATTGTGTCCCACCACCCACCACCCGCCAACCCCTCTTTTATGCTACTGCTACTCTCTGTTCATCATATATGCATAATCACTACATGTACATACTACCTCAATCAGCCTGACTAACCGGTGTCTGTATGTAGCCTCACTACTTTTATAGCCTCGCTACTGTATGTAGCCTGTCTTTTTGCTGTTGTTTTATTTCTTTACTTACCTATTGTTCACCTAATAGCTTTTTAGCACTATTGGTTAGAGCCTGTAAGTAAGCATTTCACTGTAAGGTCTACTTCACCTGTTGTATTCGGCACACGTGACAAATACACTTTGAATTGATTTGATGTTCAGGACCAGTTTATTACTGGCCACCCATTCCAAAACATACTGCAACTCTTTGTTAAGGGTTTCAGTGACTTCATTAGCTGTAGTTACTGATGCGTACACAGTATGGTTGAATCATCTGCATACATGGACACACATGCTTTGTTTAATGCCAGTGGCAGGTCATTGGTAAAAATAGAAAAGAGTAGAGGGCCGAGAGAGCTGCCTTGTGGACCACACTTCACATGTTTGACATTAGAGAAGCGTCCCATAAAAAACTCAGAATTATATTAGATAGATATCTCTGAATCAACGATATGGCAGATGTTGAAAAGTCATAACACATACAGTGGGGAGAACAAGTATTTGATACACTGCTGATTTTGCAAGTTTTCCTACTTACAAAGCATGTAGAGGTCTGTAATTTCGATCATAGGTACACTTCAACTGTGAGAGACGGAATCTAAAACAAAAATCCAGAAAATCACATTATGATTTTTAAGTAATTAATTTGCATTGTATTGCATGACATAAGTATTTGATCACCTACCAACCAGTAAGACTTCCAGCTCTCACAGACCTGTTAGTTTTTCTTTAAGAAGCCTTCCTGTTCTCCACTCCCTAAAACACTTCTGTGAGCAGGCCTTTCTAATCGGCCTGGTCCGGGTATCCTGGAAGGACATTGACCTCATCCCGTCAGTTGAGGATGCCTGGTCATTCTTTAAAAGTAACTTCCTCACCATTTTAGATAAGCATGCTCCGTTCAAAAAATGCAGAACTAAGAACAGATATAGCCCTTGGTTCACTCCAGACCTGACTGCCCTCGACCAGCACAAAAACATCCTGTGGCGGACTGCAATAGCATCGAATAGTCCCCGCGATATGCAACTGTTCAGGGAAGTCAGGAACCAAATACACGCAGTCAGTCAGGAAAGCCAAGGCCAGCTTCTTCAGGCAGAAATTTGCATCCTGTAGCTCCAACTCCAAAAAGTTCTGGGACACTGTGAAGTCCATGGAGAACAAGAGCACCTCCTCCCAGCTGCCCACTGCACTGAGGCTAGGTAACACAGTCACCACCGATAAATCCATGATTATCGAAAACTTCAACAAGCATTTCTCAACGGCTGGCCATGCTGGCTACTCCAACCTCGGCCAACAGCTCCGCCCCCCCCCCCCCCCCCCCCCCCCCCCCCCGCCGCAGCTACTCGCCCAAGCCTCTCCAGGTTCTCCTTTACCCAAATCCAGATATCAGATGTTCTGAAAGAGCTGCAAAACCTGGACCCGTACAAATCAGCTGGGCTTGACAATCTGGACCCTCTATTTCTGAAACTATCCGCCGCCATTGTCACAACCCCTATTACCAGCCTGTTCAACCTCTCTTTCATATCGTCTGAGATCCCCAAGGATTGGAAAGCTGCCGCAGTCATCCCCCTCTTCAAAGGGGGAGACAACCTGGACCCAAACTGTTACAGACCTATATCCATCCTGCCCTGCCTATCTAAGATCTTCGAAAGCCAAGTCAACAAACAGGTCACTGACCATCTCGAATCACACCGTACCTTCTCCGCTGTGCAATCTGGTTTCCAAGCCGGTCACGGGTGCACATCAGCCACGCTCAAGGTACTAAACGATATCATAATGGCCAACGATAAAAGACAGTACTGTGCAGCCGTCTTCATCGACCTTGCCAAGGCTTTCGACTCTGTCAATCACCATATTCTTATCGGCAGACTCAGTAGCCTCGGTTTTTCTGATGACTGCCTTGCCTGGTTCACCAACTACTTTGCAGACAGAGTTCAGTGTGTCAAATCGGAGGGCATGCTGTCCGGTCCTCTGGCAGTCTCTATGGGGGTGCCACAGGGTTCAATTCTCGGGCCGACTCTTTTCTCTGTATATATCAATGATGTTGCTCTTGCTGCGGGCGATTCCCTGATCCACCTCTACGCAGACGACACCATTCTATATACTTCCGGCCCGTCCTTGGACACTGTGCTATCTAACCTCCAAACGAGCTTCAATGCCATACAACACTCCTTCCGTGGCCTCCAACTGCTCTTAAACGCTAGTAAAACCAAATGCATGCTTTTCAACCGTTCACTGCCTGCACCCGCACGCCTGACTAGTATCACCACCCTGGATGGTTCCGACCTTGAATATGTGGACATCTATAAGTACCTAGGTGTCTGGCTAGACTGTAAACTCTCCCTCCAGACTCATATCAAACATCTCCAATCGAAAATCAAGTCTAGAGTCGGCTTTCTATTCCGCAACAAAGCCTCCTTCACTCACGCCGCCAAACTTACCCTAGTAAAACTGACTATCCTACCGATCCTCGACTTCGGGGACGTCATCTACAAAATAGCTTTCAACACTCTACTCAGAAAACTGGATGCAGTTTATCACAGTGCCATCCGTTTTGTCACTAAAGCACCTTATACCACCCACCACTGCGACCTGTATGCTCAAGTCGGCTGGCCCTCGCTACATATTCGTCGCCAGACCCACTGGTTCCAGGTCATCTACAAGTCCATGCTAGGTAAAGCTCCGCCTTATCTCAGTTCACTGGTCACGATGGCAACACCCACCCGTAGCACGCGCTCCAGCAGGTGTATCTCACTGATCATCCGTAAAGCCAACACCTCATTTGGCCGCCTTTCGTTCCAGTTCTCTGCTGCCTGTGACTGGAACGAATTGCAAAAATCACTGAAGTTGGAGACTTTTATCTCCCTCACCAACTTCAAACATCTGCTATCTGAGCAGCTAACCGATCGCTGCAGCTGTACATAGTCTATCGGTAAATAGCCCACCCAATTTTACCTACCTCATCCCCATGCTGTTTTTATTTATTTACTTTTCTGCTCTTTTGCACACCAATATCTCTCTACCTGTACATGACCATCTGATAATTTATCACTCCTGTGTTAATTAATCTGCAAAATTTTAATTATTTGCCTACCTCCTCATGCCTTTTGCACACAATGTATATAGACTCTCTTTTTTTTCTACTGTGTTATTGACTTGTTAATTGTTTAGTCCATGTGTAACTCTGTGTTGTCTGTTCACACTGCTATGCTTTATCTTGGCCAGGTTGCAGTTGCAAATGAGAACTTGTTCTCAACTAGCCTACCTGGTTAAATAAAGGTGAAATAAAAAATAAATAAAACATTTACCTGTATTAACTGCACCTGTTTGAAGTCGTTACCTGTATAAAAGACACACACTCAATTAAACAGACTCCAACCTCTCCACAATGGCCAAGACCAGAGAGCTGGTTAAGGACATCAGGGATAAAATTGTAGACATTCACAAGGCTGGGATGGGCTACAGGACAATAGGCAAGCAGCTTGGTGAGAAGGCAACAACTGTTGGCGCAATTATTAGAAGATGGAAGAAGTTCAAGATGACGGTCAATCACCCTCCGTCTGGGTCTCCATGCAAGATCTGACCTCGTGGTGCATCAATGATCATGAGGAAGGTGAGGGAAAAGCCCAGAACTACATGGCAGGACCTGGTCAATGACCTGAAGAGAGCTGGGACCACAGTCTCAAAGAATACCATTAGTAACACACTACGCCGTCATGGATTAAAATCCTGCAGCGCACGCAAGGTCCCCCTGCTCAAGCCAGCGCATGTCCAGGCCCGTCTGAAGTTTGCAAATGACCATCTGGATGATCCAGATGAGGAATGGGAGAAGGTCATGTGGTCTGATGAGACAAAAATAGAGCTTTTTGGTCTAAACTCCACTCGTCGTGTTTGGAGGAAGAAGAAGGATGAGTACAACCCCAAGAACACCATGCCAACCATGAAGCATGGAGGTGGAAACATCATTCTTTGGGGATGTTTTTCTGCAAAGGGGACAGGAAGACTGCACTGTATTGAGGGGAGGATGGATGGGGCCATGTATCGCGAGATCTTGGCCAACAAACTCCTTCCCTCAGTAAGAGCATTGAAGATGGGTCGTGGCCAGGTCTTCCAGCATGACAATGACCCGAAACACACAGCCAGGGCAACTAAGGAGTGGCTCCGTAAGAAGCATATCAATGTCCTGGAGTGGCCTAGCCAGTCTCCAGACCTGAACCCAATAGAAAATCTTTGGGGGGAGCTGAAAGTCCGTATTGACACATGGGATGATTTTACTGAACAACAAAAGAAAGGGAATATCTAATGATCCCCAATAATCCATCACATCTCCCAAAAAGGTTTTCAACATACATCTGTAAAATGATAGTCTAGAAACTAAAGCTTTGGTTGTCTTCCTCTCAGGCTTCCATGTCTTCTCCCTGTTACTCCTCAATGTCCAACTCTTGAACATCAGACTCTGAGGCCTCATCTTCACTGTCACTTTCCAACCTTGTTGGGGATGGCTCGTTGTCATGCTCAAAAAGCCTCAAATTTGCCAGGATGGCCACCAATTTTTCAACCCTTGTATTAGTCAGCCTGTTGTGTGCTTTGGTGTGTGTGTTCCCAAACGAGGACCAATTGCGCTCTGAGGCGGCTGATGTTGGTGGGATTTGGAGGAGGATGGAGGCAACAGGGGAAAGAGCCTGAGATCCTAATGTCTCTTCCACCAGGTGGGTGCTGAGATAAGCTGGCATGACTGCCATATTGCATCTCCATCCCAAAGCCCTTGCTTGGAAGTGGACTTCGCCAGACTGCCAAGAACCTTGCCCTCATCCAGGCCAAGGTGGCGAGACACGGTAGTGATTACACCATAGGTCTTGTTGACCTCTGTACAAGACAGGATGCTCTTGCCAGCATACTTGGGAATCATACTTAGGCAGACTTCTTTCCCTGTTGTTTTTGTGGGTAGTTGACTTTGTTAGTGGCACTATAGCCCTCTTAAGCTTCAAGGTCGTTTTGTATTGTTTATTGTTTTGTTGGCGACATTAGAAATAAAGTAATGTACGCTCACCACGCTGCGCTTTGGTCCACTTATTCCTTCCAGGAAGACGGCCGTGACAATTAGAACAGTTTCCCACAACCTGCCTGCCTGATGAATAGAATGGAATGGGGATATATCTCTCTGTCACTGAGCTTTATCATCATAACAATAGGAAAGTCCAACCCAGAGACAGAAAGTGTCACCTAAGTTTATGATCTCACTTCAGTGTCGAGCTTGTTTGACTACTTTATGGAGCAGAAAAATGCTTGGCATTGCTTTAAGGGGGAATATTTAGATCGGACCAAAAAAAACAGTACTTTTGTCTCAGACACAAAGTTCAACAAAGGCCCCAATAGGTGCTGCATATTGGTCAAAATCTAGGAAGGGAATAAGACATACATTATTTATCTCTATTAAATAGTAAAATGTGGTGAGACATACTTAGAAACCTTGCCTTAAAAATAATGATTTAAAACACAGTACACTGCACACACACACACACACACACACACACACACACACACACACACACACACACACACACACACACACACACACACACACACACACACACACACACACACACACACACACACAGGAATGAGGACATGCTAAAAACTCTGTCACACAACACTTTGAACCCCAATCCACTTTATAGGCCAATAATATGCGTAACATTATCTAAAGTTGTACAGGAAGAAAAGAGCAAAGTGTTCTGAAGTGTATCCAGTCTAGACCATCAGGCTTCTCTGCCCACTGTGCAGACTAAGAGAGCAGTACACTGATTCACAACATGTTAACAGATTGCAAAGGAATACCTTACTCATACAAGAACAATACACAACAGAGACAAATGAAACGAGAGAACTGAAAAGAGAATAATGAAAGAGACAAATTAAAGTATTTCAAAAGCACCACGTCTTCCCTTCAAAGAAAATAGTGTTTAGGCTTGATGATGATACACCATCAGCAAAACTTTCAAAATTAGGGAACACAGACAGACAAAATATTCATTATTTTATATCTTTCTTTCTTGGATTTTTTGGGGGGAAGCCTGGTTGCCCTTGGCATCCATGAATGCACACCACTGATAGGAATTTAAAAAAGATATACACTAAACAAAACACCAATTACATGAATATGCCAAAATCCAGATGAATTCGAAATTCCCATTTGTTTATATTTTTTATTTTACCAAATTATTCTCATTGAGATAAAAAATTATTAAGAGAAAGACTTGGCCAAAATAGCAGCACATAACGTTTTATACAAAGACACATTGACAACATAAAACACCAATCACAACAATATAAAAACATCAATATACACATTGAGCAGACAAGATGCTTTGGTTGGGGTGTCGTGCATCTACAGGTAGGTGTCAACACATTGAGCCCTTTGGTTGGGGTGTAGTGCATCTACAGGTAGGTGTCAACACATTGACAGCCCCCCTTCCCCCACTTCATTGTTCAGGTTGAGTTAATTTGTGCATATAGGTAGGGGTGAAGTAGGGGTGAAGTGACTATGCATAGATAATAAACAACGAGTAGCGTCAGTGTACAAAAGGGAGGGGGGGTCAATGTAAATCGGTGATGTTAAATGGGGGCCTGTTCCGCCCGCCTTTTCCTGTAGTCCACGATCAGCTCCTTTGTCTTGCTCAAATTGAGGTAGCGGTTGTTGTCCGAGCACCACTATGCCAATTCCATGACCTCCTCCCTATAGGCCGTCTCATTGTTGTCGGTGATCAGGTTTACCACTGTTGTGTCCTCAGCAAACTTAATGATGGTGTTGGAGTCATGGTTTGCCACACAGTTGTGGGTGAACAGGGAGTACAGGAGGGGACTAAGTACACACCCCTGAGGGGCCCCAGTGTTAAGGATCAGCGTGGCAGACATATTGTTGCCTACTCTTACCACCTATACGTTTGCCTGCATTAAAGTCCCAGAACACTAGGAGCGCCGCTTCTGGGTGAGCATTTTCTTCTTTACTTATGGCCTTATAGAGTTGGTTGAGAGCTGTCTTAGTGCCAGCTTCGTTCTGTGGTGGTATATAGACGGCTACGAATAATATAGATGAGAACTCTCTTGGTTGATAGTGTGGTCTACAGCTTACCATAAGGTATCATAAGAACAGCTTCTCTGTTCTGCTGGTGCATGGAAAATCCCTCCAGCTCTATATTATCCGTATCATCATTTAGCCATGTCTCGGTGAAACATATTGATATACACTGCTCAAAAAAATAAAGGGAACACTTAAACAACACAATGTAACTCCAAATCAATCACACTTCTGTGAAATCAAACTGTCCACTTAGGAAGCAACACTGATTGACAATACATTTCACATGCTGTTGTGCAAATGGAATAGACAACAGGTGGAAATTATAGGCAATTAGCAAGACACCCCCAATAAAGGAGTGGTTCTGCAGGTGGTGACCACAGACCACTTCTCAGTTCCTATGCTTCCTGGCTGATGTTTTGGTCACTTTTGAATGCTGGTGGTGCTTTCACTCTAGTGGTAGCATGAGACGGAGTCTACAACCCACACAAGTGGCTCAGGTAGTGCAGCTCATCCAGGATGGCACATCAATGCGAGCTGTGGCAAGAAGGTTTGCTGTGTCTGTCAGCGTAGTGTCCAGAGCATGGAGGCACTACCAGGAGACAGGCCAGTACATCAGGAGACGTGGAGGATGCCGTAGGAGGGCAACAACCCAGCAGCAGGACCGCTACGTCCGCCTTTGTGCGAAGAGGAGCAGGAGGAGCACTGCCAGTGCCCTACAAAATGACCTCCAGCAGGCCACAAATGTGCATGTGTCTGCTCAAACGGTCAGAAACAGACTCCATGAGGGTGGTATGAGGGCCCGACGTCCACAGGTGGGGGTTGTGCTTACAGCCCAACACCGTGCAGGACGTTTGGCATTTTCCAGAGAACACCAAGATTGGCAAATTCGCCACTGGCGCCCTGTGCTCTTCACAGATGAAAGCAGGTTCACACTGAGCACGTGACAGACGTGACAGAGTCTGGAGACGCCGTGGAGAACGTTCTGCTGCCTGCAACATCCTCCAGCATGACCGGTTTGGTGGTGGGTCAGTCATGGTGTGGGGTGGCATTTCTTTGGGGGGCCGCACAGCTCTCCATGTGCTCGCCAGAGGTAGCCTGACTGCCATTAGGTACCGAGATGAGATCCTCAGACCCCTTGTGAGACCATATACTGGTGCGGTTGGCCCTGGGTTCCTCCTAATGCAAGACAATAGTGTGGTTTTCCACTTTAATTTTGAGTGTGACTCCAAATCCAGACCTCCATGGGTTGATAAATTTGATTTCCATTGATAATTTTTGTGTGATTTTGTTGTCAGCACATTCAACTATGTAGAGAAAAAAGTATTTAATAAGAATATTTTATTCATTCAGATCTAGGATGTTATTTCAGTGTTCCCTTTTTTTGAGCAGTGTATGTTACATACATATATGATATTACAGTTTTTAATGTCCCGTTGGTAAGATAATCTTAATCATAGGTCATCAATTTTATTTTCCAATAATTGCACGTTAGCAAGAAGAACGGATGGCCTTGGGAGTTTTATCCATGGATTCTCAGCAGGGGCAGCCCGATCTGCGGCCACTTTTCTTGCCTCTTGTCTTCAAGCAAATTACGGGGATCTGGGCTTGTTCCAGAGAAAGAGGAAAGAGGAAATGACAGTGATTCCAGACCCATCCTTTCTCTCCATCCTCCTCTCTTCTATATCAGCTGCTCCAGAGACCATTAAAGACCTTCTGCTCGTGATAACAAATATAATTCTGCTAGTTTCATTTCTTTTTCAATCATCCAGGCCGTATCACAACCTGCCAAGATTGGGAGTCCCATAGGGCGGCGCACAATTGGCCCAGCGTTGTCCGGGTTTGGCCGGTGTAGGCCGTCAAATATAGGAATTTGTTCTTAACTGGCTTGCCTAGTTTAACAAAGGTTAAATAAAAAAATAAAAAATGCTCCAAAAACACAATTGTTCCACTCCAAAGACATTACTGTTCCATGATTATAATTGACAAGGTTGAGAAGTGAAAGATGAGCACGTACATGTACTCTGTGACGTATCCTTCCCTCTGTTGACGCAAATCACACATCACTAAAATTCAAGTTCATTGCCTTACATATAAGTATAGCCTTATACCAACACATGTAAAGTAAGATCTAATGTCAACAATGTCAACAATGCACACATCATGAAACACATCATTGTTTAATTGTGGAGAAGGATAATACATATTTGATATATAGTTATGTAGTGAATTATGGATAGTGAATTATGGATGTACTGAATAGCTAAACAAGTGTGGTGTTAGGAAAATAACCTCACACCCAACATCAACAAAACTAAGGAGATGATTGTGGACTTCAGGAAACAGCAGAGGAATACCCCCCTATCCACATCGATGGAACAGTAGTGGAGAGGGTAGTAAGTTTTAAGTTCCTCTGCGTACACATCACAGACAAACTGAATTGGTCCACCCACACAGACAGCATCGTGAAGAATGCGCAGCAGCGCCTCTTCAACCTCAGGAGGCTGAAGAAATTTGGCTTGTCACCAAAAGCACTCACAAACTTCTACAGATGCACAATCGAGAGCATCCTGTCGGGCTGTATCACCGCCTGGTACGGCAACTGCTCCGCCCACAACAGTGTGGCTCTCCAGAGGGTAGTGAGGTCTGCACAACGCATCACCGGGGGCAAACTACCTGCCCTCCAGGACACCTACACCACCCAATGTCACAGGAAGGCCATAAAGATCATCAAGGACAACAACCACCCGAGCCACTGCCTGTTCACCCCGCTATCATCCAGAAGCTGGACCTAGAGACTGAAAAACAGCTTCTGTCTCAAGGCAATCGGACTGTTAAACAGCCCCCACTAACATTGAGTGGCTGCTGCCAACACACTGACTCAACTCCAGCCACTTTAATATTAGGAATTGATGGGAATTTATGTAAAATATATCACTAGCCACTTTAAACAATGCTGCTTAATATAATGTTTACATACCCTACATTATTTATCTCATATGTATACGTATATACTGTACCGTGTATCACCAGCCACTTTAAACTATGCCACTTTGTTTACACACTCATCTCATATGTATATACTGTACTCGATACCATCTACTGCATCTTGCCTATGCCGCTCTGTACCATCACTCATTCATATATCCTTATGTACATATTCTTTATCCCTTTACACTTGTGTGTATAAGGTAGTAGTTTTGGAATTGTTAGCTAGATTACTCGTTGGTTATTACTGCATTGTCGGAACTAGAAGCACAAGCATTTCGCTACACTCGCATTAACATCTGCTAACCATGTATATGTGACAAATACAATTTGATTGGATTTGATTTGATTTATTGTCAATAATGAATAACCAATAATGATCAAAACTGAAGTTATAGGGAAACAGGGGTATTGTCTGTACTATGGTGTTGTAGTATGATTACATTTAACACTGTTATTTATCCTGGGCCTTGTACATTACATCTTCTAACTATAACCTATTCTGCAATGCACCATGATAATGCAAGTTTAGCACGTAATCCAGGCATCATCAAGATGTCTCTTGCTGGACACATAGGAAATCAGGATAATGCTTAAAAAAATGTTTTTAAACCTTTACGTTCCTCTGGACCTGTGTGATTCTAACAAGGCTTTATAGTAATCATCTGAAATATAGAGACTTATAACTACAGCCAATGGAGGTTATACCTATTAATTATTGTGTTAAATCTAAAATGTATTCTCAGGCAGGATTAAGTATTGACTAATACAAAGCCTGTTTACTGCAGGTAATTAATATACAGTGCCTTGCGAAAGTATTCGGCCCCCTTGAACTTTGCGACCTTTTGCCACATTTCAGGCTTCAAACATAAAGATATAAAACTGTATTTTTTTGTGAAGAATCAACAACAAGTGGGACACAATCATGAAGTGGAACGACATTCATTGGATATTTCAAACTTTTTTAACAAATCAAAAACTGAAAAATTGGGCGTGCAAAATTATTCAGCCCCTTTACTTTCAGTGCAGCAAACTCTCTCCAGAAGTTCAGTGAGGATCTCTGAATGATCCAATGTTGACCTAAAGGACTAATGATGATAAATACAATCCACCTGTGTGTAATCAAGTCTCCGTATAAATGCACCTGCACTGTGATAGTCTCAGAGGTCCGTTAAAAGCGCAGAGAGCATCACGAAGAACAAGGAACACACCAGGCAGGTCCGAGATACTGTTGTGAAGAAGTTTAAAGCCGGATTTGGATACAAAAAGATTTCCCAAGCTTTAAACATCCCAAGGAGCACTGTGCAAGCGATAATATTGAAATGGAAGGAGTATCAGACCACTGCAAATCTACCAAGACCTGGCCGTCCCTCTAAACTTTCAGCTCATACAAGGAGAAGACTGATCAGAGATGCAGCCAAGAGGCCCATGATCACTCTGGATGAACTGCAGAGATCTACAGCTGAGGTGGGAGACTCTGTCCATAGGACAACAATCAGTCGTATATTGCACAAATCTGGCCTTTATGGAAGAGTGGCAAGAAGAAAGCCATTTCTTAAAGATATCCATAAAAAGTGTTGTTTAAAGTTTGCCACAAGCCACCTGGGAGACACACCAAACATGTGGAAGAAGGTGCTCTGGTCAGATGAAACCAAAATTGAACTTTTTGGCAACAATGCAAAACGTTATGTTTGGCGTAAAAGCAACACAGCTTAACACACCATCCCCACTGTCAAACATGGTGGTGGCAGCATCATGGTTTGGGCCTGCTTTTCTTCAGCAGGGACAGGGAAGATGGTTAAAATTGATGGGAAGATGGATGGAGCCAAATACAGGACCATTCTGGAAGAAAACCTGATGGAGTCTGCAAAAGACCTGAGACTGGGACGAAGATTTGTCTTCCAACAAGACAATGATCCAAAACATAAAGCAAAATCTACAATGGAATGGTTCAAAAATAAACATATCCAGGTGTTAGAATGGCCAAGTCAAAGTCCAGACCTGAATCCAATCAAGAATCTGTGGAAAGAACTGAAAACTGCTGTTCACAAATGCTCTCCATCCAACCTCACTGAGCTCGAGCTGTTTTGCAAGGAGGAATGGGAAAAAATGTCAGTCTCTCGATGTGCAAAACTGATAGAGACATACCCCAAGCGACTTACAGCTGTAATCGCAGCAAAAGGTGGCGCTACAAAGTATTAACTTAAGGGGGCTGAATAATTTTGCACGCCCAATTTTTCAGTTTTTGATTTGTTAAAAAAGTTTGAAATATCCAATAAATGTCGATCCACTTCATGATTGTGTCCAACTTTTTGTTGATTCTTCACAAAAAAATACAGTTTTATATCTTTATGTTTGAAGCCTTAAATGTGGCAAAAGGTCGCAAAGTTCAAGGGGGCCGAATACTTTCGCAAGGCACTGTACCTTTATTTAACTAGGCAAGTCAGTTAAGAACAAATTCTTATTTTCAATGACGGCCTAGGAACAGTGGGTTAACTGCCTGTTCAGGGTTAGAATGACAGATTTGCAACCTTCCGGTTACTAGTCAAACGCTCTAACCACTAGGCTACCCTGCCGCCCCTGTTCCACTACAGCCTCGTTGATGAGAATGGGGGCGTGCTCGGTCCTCCTTTTCCTGTAGTCCACAATCATCAATCATCTCCTTTGTCTTGATCACGTTGAGGGAGAGGTTGTTGTCCTGGCACCACACGTCCGGGTCTCTGATCTCCTCCCTAAAGGCTGTCCCGTCGTGGTCGGTGATCAGGCTTACCACTATTGTGTCATCGGCTAACTTTATGATGGTGTTGGAGTCGTGCCTGGTCATGCAGTCATGAGTGAACAGGGAGTACTGGAGGGGACTGAGCGCGCACCCCTGCGGGGCCCCCATGTT
Source organism: Oncorhynchus clarkii lewisi (assembly GCF_045791955.1). Classification (NCBI taxonomy): domain Eukaryota; kingdom Metazoa; phylum Chordata; class Actinopteri; order Salmoniformes; family Salmonidae; genus Oncorhynchus; species Oncorhynchus clarkii. Next base: position 44,161 of record NW_027258444.1, read on the forward strand.
GTGGATCAGCTTGTTGAATGTGTTGTTACCTACCCTTACCACATGGGGGCAAAATATCCTCCAAACACCAACTATCACTTTTATAGAACGGGTTACCAACATATTCAAATAATTTTTTAAAATGTTATTTTGATTCATTTATTCATACTATTTTATCCTTCCACAATATATAGTCCCAACACAAATCTAGGGTTGCTACCCATGCCAGTTGGTCATTCGTTCTATCGGTTCAGTCTTTTTGTTCTGTATCTATGGACGCGACCCAATCGTTCGATCTAAATGTTCTATTGCCATACTGGCTGGCAACGTTCTCATCCCTTGCTTGCTAGCTAGCCAACTATGGCTAACTTTCAGTCACATCAAACAGTGCAGCCAGAAAGTACCTGAATTTGCATTTGATAACGTAGTTTTCTAGTGACATTTGGATACATCCATAACAATGAGCTAATAAGCCGCAATTTCACCTGGCATAGGAAATGTGCTCTCTTGTCAGGACATTGTTGTTCAGAGGAGCTAGCCAACAACACAGCTAACATAATCACATCAAACTGAAGCTGGAAAAACTACATACTAGTTGCACTTTGTTTCGTTTGACCTGCTTTCTATTTACATTTCTTTGTTTATATCCATAAAAATTATGCCAACTGATTCATGATTTCGACTGGCTGAGAAATGTGGCCTGCCTGTCTGTCTCCTTCCGACATTTTCATTACTATGAGACAGCTTGAATATTGAAACAATGTTGCAAATGTTGGAGAGACAGACCCCAAGGTTTATACAAATCTCCGCTGTTGAAAACAAAATGTTAGTCTAAAAGAAACTTGAGATAATGTCTAGATGCCTTTTATAGTGGTGAACAAGTTTATAAATTGCCTGGCTGGGCTGATGAGACAGTGGATTGCGCAGGCAAATGGAACAGAGTAAATAGGCATTTTAACGTTATAGATTTAGCCGGTGGTAACTTGTGGAATAGACACCGGCTTTAATGGGGTTTTAAGGCTGGAATGCGGTTTTAACCAATCAGCATTCAGAATTAGACCCACCCATTATATAATCATAAATGAACAATGCATACAACAAAGTGGATGTGCTTTTGATGAAGATTACTATGGAGTGTCCCAGTGATATTTTGGCCTCCATAACATTTGGATGTATAGCGGACTTAAAACAAAAAAAGATCATTATGAATATTCTAAATAACAAGGTCACAAGATGTAGCGCAGTCAAACACAAGTCACTTATGAATGATTTGATTAAGTCCTGTTTTGCATTTATTTATTTGTGATGAGGAGGGTTCCCAGATAGGAGCCTTGTATTAACACACAATGCCTCTCCCCACTGCTCTCTCAACCTGTCCCTGGCCCTCCCCTTCAGTTTGTTACAGGGTGAACTTAAGTGTCCATACTTACATTTCTTAACAGTATTAACACGTGTATAATATTATGTTTTGATGTAATTACATCGTCTGTTATGTTGGTTGTTAAGACTATATAAAAGTTGTAGTTAAGCCTTCAGCTGTTTTCACATTTTCCTTTGCCTCTCCCCATGATCTTTGTCTGTCTATATGCTGCCATCTGCTGGTTCAGATTAGACATAACCACATAACACATTTATTACTGTCACACTGAGGACATGGTGATGAATATCGAGTTTCTAACTGGAGAGAGTAGTAACTAATCAATGATTGAAAACTACATCAACAACTGTCTGATTTAGCGATGGTACATTAGGCCAGGACTCTGGTCCTTATTGGACATGCCCCAGCAGGTCTAGACAGTCCTTAACTGAACACACACTGTTCTGTTTGACCAGAAGGCACACTGTACAGTATCTGTTTGAGCAAAGGTGCGACTACAGTTTAGTAAATTAATAATGCACAGCTAACCTGCATTATGCACTCCTTTAGAAGTAAGACTCCACCTGCTGTCATTGCCCTTATGAAAAAAGTTTGCAGTCAGAGTGCAGTATAACTGCAGTTAGAATCCAGTATATCTGCAGTATGCAGCAATTATTGCGTCCGAAATAAGACAGCCGACTGCAGTTACTCGACTTTTACCTCAGTTTCAAAACTACAAGCAGCATTCTACTGGCTTGGTCTCTCTTCAGTCTTTGGCTGTAGATTACTCCTGCTCGGGTCCTCTGAAATACAGCACCCTATGCAAAACATTACCAACCATGCGGGCATGAAAAGGCAATACTTTTTGGCAGGCCGATTTCCCTACCATCAAAAATAAGTTCCTCTTTATGCAACCACTCTCAACTCAGTGACTTTGCCTACATACAGTAGGCTTTGTTATACGACGACAGAATAACATTCAGACAGGTCCTAGATTAATATCTAAAATAAACAAAAACTAGTTGTTTCACAAATTCACAGAGTTCCGCAGAAGTCTTGTTGCCTACTCAGGAAAGACCATGGCTATTTTTTCCACTTTCCATTGATTAGAGTTTTCCACCTTCCATTGATTAGAGTTTTTCTTAATTCAGAGGGCCATGATCCAAAAGCGGTAGTTTGATATTGAAGATGGAAGGAGCAGCGACGCACACTGTGATAACGCCTACAACAATGGTGGTGGTGTTGGTCCATGTCCTCAGTGATGTGGATGGTGAGGAACTTAAAACTAGTGACTCTCTCTACTGCAGTCCAGTTGATGTGGATCGGGACATGTTCCCACCTCTGCTTCCTGAACTTAACAATCAACTCCTTTGTTTTGCTGACTTTGAGGGAGAGGTTGTTGTCATGACACCACAATGCCATCTCACTTACCTCCTCCCTATAGGCTGACTCGTTGTCGTTGGTTATCAGGCCTATAACCGTGTTGTCATCAGCAAAGTTCATGAGGGAGTTGGTGTTGTGCAAAGCCACACAGTTGTGGATGAACAGGGAGGACAGCAGAGGACTGAGGACACCCCTGGGGGGCCCCTGAGTTAAGAGTCAGTGTAGAGGAGGTGTTGTTGCCAATCCTCACAGCCTGTGGTCTACCCCTCAGGTGGTTTAGGATCCAGTTGCGGAGAGTGATGTCCTAACTACAACAAACATATTTGTGTCCAAGTTTGATGTAATAATTTATTGAAATCACTTTGGCAGTGGCTTTTACCATCTTTCTCACAATAACTGCCATCAGAATTCATGGAGGGAATCAATACCGCTTTGTTGATTAAACAAATTAAACACATTATGAAGATCAGACATTTTATATTGTTCATACCTTGTATCACATGGCTAATTGTACCCTTATCATAGGGGCACAATTAGTTCTGATAAAGGGAAGAGTTTGTCATTTGCTGAATCCCATTACTTTTATACAGATTTCCAGTCTGTTCGACCTGTATATTTTATGTGCATTATATACACATTTTGCATAGGCTAATAACCTATTCTATTTTTCTGAAGATGGAGATCAAAGCTTTGACTCCAGTATTAAAATGGATTGGACAGTAATGTTGTCCCACACTAGATGGTGGTACAATACAAGGCTAAGAAACAGGGCTGATGAAGAACATTACAGTTCATTCTCTTATTGATTGTTCAATAAAAGTATCACATACGAATAATATATTCATATATGTGACCCGTTTCAGGAAACTTGTCCTATATTGCGGGTCACTACTTCACAGGACAGGCGTTTGAATGTAAACTTTTTTTTTATCATGCGTTTTTTTGGCAGAAATGCCTTCTCGAACATGTGAACTTTCATGTGCCTTAATAACAAACCTGTATGCCATCTGTAAATACGAATACAATTGTTAAATTATGAGCCTAGTTGGTTTAGCCACAGAAAAAGACAGTAGTCTTCTTGCTAGCCGCTGAGAAAAATGAGTGGGCTGGACATGCCGAGAGATGAGTTTGAATTGGTCTGCCATATAGCACTGTCTATTGAGCTGATCAGTATGTGTTGGTAATCCTGGCTAATGCAGCTTTTTTTTTAATGTATCGCATAGTAAAACTGCTTGTGTGTTGCTCTCCACTCTCTGAAACTTGAGTATGATAGCTAAGGAGATGGAGAAAACACATGTCTCCGGATTACATTTTCAAACTAAGGGCAATCATGGCATCCTTGACAGGAGATGCGTCCATGTATACGGGTAAGAAAGAAAGTGGTTCCATTTCAAGTCAGTGTACTGTTAGCTAACTAATGTTAGCTGGCAGGCTCGCTAGCTAACATTACGTGTATGCTCTTATTATTCGTATCTCATAGCCATTTGCTTGGCTAGCTAACATTGAGCCAGGTTGGTGACGTCATGAGTTGGGATTATGGTTCATTGTTTAACTAGCTACGAGTCTGCTACACTGAACAAAAATATAAATGCAGCATGCAACAATTAAGAAAATTTTACAGAGTTACAGTTCATATAAGGAAATCAGTCAATAATTGTTTTGGGGGGGCCCTAATCAATGGATTTCACATGACTGGGAATACAGATATGCATCTGTTGGTCACAGGTACCTTTAAAAAAGTAGGGGTGGGTATCAGAAAACCAGTCAGTATCTGATGAGACCACCATTTGCCTCAAGCAGCGCGACACATCTCCTTCACATAGAGTTGATCAGGCCATTGATTGTGGCCTGTGGAATGTTGTCCCACTCCTCTTCAATGGCTGTGCGAAGTTGCTGGATATTGGCGGGAACTGGAACACGCTTTCGTACACCCTGGTCCAGAGCATTCCAAACATGCTCAATGGGGGACATGTCTGGTGAGTATGCAGGCCATGGAAGAACTAGGACATTTTCAGCTTCCAAGAATTGTGTACAGATCCTTGCGACATTGGGCCGTGCATTATCATGCTGAAACATGAGGTGAAGGCAGCGGATGAAGGGCACGAAAATGGGCCTCAGGATCTCGTCACAGTATCACTGTGCATTCAAATTGCCATCGATAAAAATGCAATTGTGTTCGTTGTCCATAACTTATGCCTGCCCATACCATAACCCCACCGCCACCATGGGGCACTCTGATCACAACGTTCATAATCTCGCCCACATGACGCCATACATGTGGTCTGTTGTTGTGAGGCCGATTGGAAGTACTGCCAAATTATCTAAAAACAATGTTGGAGGTTGGCTTTCCTGACACAGTTTCTGACAGTTTGTGCAGAAATTCTTTGGTTGTGCAGACCCACAGATTCATCAACTTTCTGGGTGGCTGGTCTCAGACAATCCCTCAGTGGGTGAAGCCAGATGTGGAGGTCCTGGGCTGGCGTGGTTACAAGTGGTCTGCGGTTATGAGGCTGGTTGGAAGTACTGCCAAATTCTCTAAAATGGTGTTGGAGACGGTTATGGTAGAGAAATTAACATTATCTTCTCTGGCAACAGCGCTGGTGGACATTCCTGCAGTCAGCATGCCAATTGCATTCTCCCTCAACTTGAGACATCTTTGGCATTGTGTTGTGTGACACAACTGCACATTTTAGAGTGGCCTTTTATTTTCCCCAGCAAAAGGTGCACCTGTATAACAATCAAGCTGTTTAATCAGCTTCTTGATATGCCACACCTGTCTTGGCAAAGTTGAAATGCTCACTAACCGATGTAAACAAAACAAATTAGAGGAATGTGAAACCTGGGACCAACACTTTACATGTTGTCTTTTTTGTTGTTGTTCAGTGTACATAGTATGGAAACCTGTCAAAAACACCTACTGTACATCATTGGAAATGCTGCCAGGGTTTTGCTTTGTGATGCAATACAGGGAGATACTGTAGTGAAGCAGTAGTCAAGCTAACATTTTAGAAAAATCACATATCATTTCTTTAAGATTTGCAGCCATCCCATTGCAGTATCATCCCCATTACACTAAATGCAAATAGAAAAAAATCCATATAATTTTTGCACCATTTAAATCGATGTCTGTTCCTCAGATTAGCTCAGATTTACTGGGACTAAAACAATGTTTCAAGGAACCACAGAATTATTCTGTAAAACAAAGACCATAAAAAAAGCATTTCCTAATTTCATTCTATCTCACCAAAACTAGTTAAGCAGCTTTGACTGTTGAACCATCCATATACTGTATAAACCACATCTATCAAACTGTCTAATCTAGACCATCCATATACTATATAAACCCCATCTATCAAACTGTCTAATCTAGACCATCCATATACTGTATAAACCCCATCTATCAAACTGTCTAATCTAGACCATCCATATACTGTATAAACCACATCTATCAAACTGTCTAATCTAGACCATCCATATACTGTATAAACCACATCTATCAAACTGTCTAATCTAGACCATCCATATACTGTATAAACCCCATCTATCAAACTGTCTAATCTAGACCATCCATATACTGTATAAACCACATCTATCAAACTGTCTAATCTAGACCATCCATATACTGTATAAACCCCATCTATCAAACTGTCTAATCTAGACCATCCATATACTGTATAAACCACATCTATCAAACTGTCTAATCTAGACCATCCATATACTGTATAAACCACATCTATCAAACTGTCTAATCTAGACCATCCATATACTGTATAAACCACATCTATCAAACTGTCTAATCTAGACCATCCATATACTGTATTAACCACATCTATCAAACTGTCTAATCTAGACCATCCATATACTGTATAAACCACATCTATCAAACTGTCTAATCTAGACCATCCATATACTGTATAAACCCCATCTATCAAACTGTCTAATCTAGACCATCCATATACTGTATAAACCACATCTATCAAACTGTCTAATCTAGACCATCCATATACTGTATAAACCCCATCTATCAAACTGTCTAATCTAGACCATCCATATACTGTATAAACCCCATCTATCAAACTGTCTAATCTAGACCATCCATATACTGTATAAACCCCATCTATCAAACTGTCTAATCTAGACCATCCATATACTGTATAAACCCCATCTATCAAACTGTCTAATCTAGACCATCCATATACTGTATAAACCACATCTATCAAACTGTCTAATCTAGACCATCCATATACTGTATAAACCACATCTATCAAACTGTCTAATCTAGAGCATCCATATACTGTATAAACCACATCTATCAAACTGTCTAATCTAGACCATCCATATACTGTATAAACCACATCTATCAAACTGTCTAATATAGACCATCCATATACTGTATAAACCCCATCTATCAAACTGTCTAATCTAGACCATCCACACAGTCTGTGATTCGTAACAAAGTGGTGTCCTTCCCCACCACTTGTTTTGGTATTCAGCTGTACATTGAACAGCTTCCCAAATCTCAGACTTTAGCTTTAACTAAAACACTATGCAGCCCCATATTATAACAATTATATGGTGTTGGTATGATATATATTACGATTCTCATGATTCTACACTTATTGTGGTTATATACTGTTTTTTATTGTGATTCAATGTTCCAAACATTGCTCACTATATGTCTGTGGCAGAGAGACTAGAAAGCATGAGAAAGTAATGGAAGTAAAATTGCCCCCCAAAAATGCGCTTCCTATTTAAAATGAAAATGTGAAGGAAAACAGTCTACGAAGACAAATAAGAGTTTTAGTGCAGGGACAGCCAACTAGCACAAAAATAATAGTTTGATATTGTTGATGCGATACAACATGATCTATCGTGGAAAATAATATCCCAATATGTAACTATCCATTTTTTCCCCTTGTTTACTATTGGATAGGCGTTTCAACGGTCTTGCTGTTATAAATGTACAGTGCCTTGCGAAAGTATTCGGCCCCCTTGAACTTTGCGACCTTTTGCCACATTTCAGAAAAAAAAGTTCAAAAAGTTCAATTTTGGTTTCATCTGACCAGAGCACCTTCTTCCATATGTTTGGTGTGTCTCCCAGGTGGCTTGTGGCAAACTTTAAACAACACTTTTTATGGATATCTTTAAGAAATGGCTTTCTTCCATAAAGGCCAGATTTGTGCAATATACGACTGATTGTTGTCCTATGGACAGAGTCTCCCACCTCAGCTGTAGATCTCTGCAGTTCATCCAGAGTGATCATGGGCCTCTTGGCTGCATCTCTGATAAGTCTTCTCCTTGTATGAGCTGAAAGTTTAGAGGGACGGCCAGGTCTTGGTAGATTTGCAGTGGTCTGATACTCCTTCCATTTCAATATTATCGCTTGCACAGTGCTCCTTGGGATGTTTAAAGCTTGGGAAATCTTTTTGTATCCAAATCCGGCTTTAAACTTCTTCACAACAGTATCTCGGACCTGCCTGGTGTGTTCCTTGTTCTTCATGATGCTCTCTGCGCTTTTAACGGACCTCTGAGACTATCACAGTGCAGGTGCATTTATACGGAGAATTGATTACACACAGGTGGATTGTATTTATCGTCATTAGTCATTTAGGTCAACATTGGATCATTCAGAGATCCTCACTGAACTTCTGGAGAGAGTTTGCTGCACTGAAAGTAAAGGGGCTGAATAATTTTGCACGCCCAATTTTTCAGTTTTTGATTTGTTAAAAAAGTTTGAAATATCCAATAAATGTCGTTCCACTTCATGATTGTGTCCCACTTGTTGTTGATTCTTCACAAAAAAATACAGTTTTATATCTTTATGTTTGAAGCCTGAAATGTGGCAAAAGGTCGCAAAGTTCAAGGGGGCCGAATACTTCCGCAAGGCACTGTAGTTCCTTATTGACACCATTGAGGTAGGGTTTGTTAAGATGACAGATTAGTTTATCGTAGCTTCTGGCCACTACTGTATGTATTGTCTTATCAAAAGGAATACAATGAAATATAATGATTAAAGATATGCTTTTTATTAAAATGTCCAGAAGCAGATGTAGCAGAAAAGGATCAACAAATAACAAATGCAGAGTGTATAAAATAGTGAAGGTGAAACACCCTGAAACACTATTATCTCCCCATAATATTTGATTGTTCCATTAATCAAAGATATAATTAATCCTTTAAATCCCATATGAATCTTTCCTTTATTGTGAGAAATTGTGATAACAACGCATGTTGACCCAAGCTGACAGGACTGTTTGAATATTCCTATCTAATGGATGCTGACAGAACTGTTTTTTATTTCACTATCTGATGGGCGCTTCATGAGAATTTAAACTGAATGAATTTGAATGTTTTGAATAATTTGGAATATTTTTGAGGTGATCCCTGACTTGAAGCAGGACAAAAATACATCTAAACATTCTAATTCATTCAGTTTAAATTCTCATGAAGCACCCATCAGATAGTGAAATAAAAAACAGTTATGTCAGCGTCTATGTCAAACATCCGTCCAACATATAAGGCCAGTTTCCTGGACCCAGATTAAGTTTACTCCTGGACTAAAAAGCATGTTGAATGGAGAATCTCCATTGAAAGTAACTAGTCCAGGATTAGGCTTAATCTGTATCTGGGATACCATCCCAAAGAGCAAGACATACTTTTTTTCCCCTAAAACATAGGAGTTACTGTTTCCAGTACTGTTTCCAGAGTACTGTTTCCAGCCCCTTCCATGTCCAACAATCCCCAGTGGGCTCCGATGGAGGAGTTTCCAGCCCCTTCCATGTCCACCAATCCCCAGTGGGCTCCGATGGAGGTGATCCCGGCACCATTGATGCGACCACTGAGCAGCCTCAGCTCATTGCCCATGTTGTCTGGGTAGAAGTTGAAGGAGATTTGGTTGGGCATGCCGGCTGACAGAGTGCGCCCCATGTTGGTGGTTAACACCAGGTAGCAGATGTAGTCTGCTGGGTTGTACTTCCCAGACACCTCGACGATGGCCTCATCATTAAACAGCTCAATCTCCTGCTTTAAGCCCCCTTCACCACCAAACACAGGAGACCAGTTGCTACCGTATCTGAGCTGCAACCTAAAACAGAGGAAGCTTTTCAAGTTGGTTGTGTTTTGATAAAGCACATTCAGACCGAGACAGCAGATAGCATCAGCGAAAATCAAGGAATTACATTTTACATTGTACTCTGGGTTAGATACGATAACACTATTGTTTGGTCATAAACTGAATATGTAATAAACACAACAAATGAATAAATACATAAATACATAAATACATAAAGAAAGAAAGAAAGAAAGAAAGAAAGAAAGAAAGAAAGAAAGAAAGAAAGAAAGAAAGAAAGAAAGAAAGAAAGAACGAAAGTCTATTGGGTAGTGTAGTTGGACTGAGTCAGTGGTGTTTGTTGGGTAGTGTAGTTGGACTGAGTCAGTGGTGTTTGTTGGGTAGTGTAGTTGGACTGAGTCAGTGGTGTTTGTTGGGTAGTGTAGTTGGACTGAGTCAGTGGTGTCTGTTGGGTGGTGTAGTTGTACTGAGTCAGTAGTGTGTGTTGGGTAGTGTAGTTGGACTGAGTCGTGGTGTCTGTTCATGGGTCAGAGTCTGCTCACCCACTGATGAAGGAGTTGCTGTTGTAATTGTAGTAGTAGTAGTAGTAGTAATAGTTGTTGTTGGTCTCCCACACTCTGACTCCCGTAATGCGCCCCTCACCGTAGGAAGAAAATGGGGTGCCAAGTCCTTGACCCACCTCAGAGGAATACGAGTAGGGGTCTTTGATGGCTAAAATAACATGGCCAATATGTTTACTATATTTACTATATTAATAATACATATTTATATACATCATTTTATTTTTAACAACACATTTCTGAAAGATCTTTACATTATTAATAAAGTGCAGATTAATTAACTGAAGTACATTCTGCAATGATTTAATCCATCAGTTTATGTCTCAAAGAAGAACTCCTAAGTCTAACTGAAAAAGACAAATTGGTGAAAGCACAAAAGCTATTATTTAATAATTATGATTCAGAATTGTATTTTTATAACTCACGCAAAGCCAAGCAGCCAGCCAAGAACATTGTGACAACCAGGATTAAGAACATTCTGCAAAAGTGAGGCATCGACACTTAAGACCTTTAATTTCAGTCAATTTCACTCTCATTCCGTTTCACTTTAAATGGTACAACTTGAAATAATGTAGTTAATAATGTTTTTCATAGTAGTTTGTCAAAACAAATAAGTCATTTTACCTGTCAGGTCAGTGTTTCCTAGGAGGGAAAAGAAAATAACCTTTTGAATTGTGACGTAACAAACAACAAACCATTCTTAATGTGAAATGTTATAAAACAGCTCTAAAAAGTTGAACCTAATCTTGTTTACTACAATCACTCTTGCAGTGCTAAGCTACTGTAAAACTTTTTTAAAGTCAGATCATTTCATTTACATTTAGAGGCCAAAGGGCATAATGTTTGTGCCCAAGAACCAAGAGATAATGAGTATTAACTTCATAACATTTCCCACACCAGTATTATGCATTAAATACAAGTGCACATTTTCTATTTAGTTAGTTGTGTAGTTACCCACAGTGCTATCTTGAGATGTGTGTCAAAACCTGTGAAAGCTTCTTGTCTCTCTGTCTCTGCCAGGTCCTTCTAGTCTACTGCTTCCTCTAAGAACTGCATTTATACCTGCTGAACATTCCATCAGCTCTAGATGGAAGGAGCATGACAAAGAACACCTTTAGTCAGTCACTATTGAGAAGTCAGACATTGTTTTCTAATTGGTCGAGGCTACTTTGGGAGGGAGTATCAAGGAATTACTATAAGGAAATAATAATTGTGTTCTTTTGAATTGTAACTAATTAATGATCTGAAATAGGGATAAAAAAGATACAATTTAACAACCGAACAATTAAAATAATATACCAACATCGTATGAATGTGTACGAAAATCGCTCAAAATCAGTCTCCCAATCTTCAGTTGTTTTATTACACCAAGAGGAACTCCTTCCCTTCAAACATTAACACGCTGATGAAGACAAGTGGAGCTGGTCATTAACAGGATGGTTGGTTCATTGGTTTGCTCAAATACCTACAGTATTTTATTGTAGAATATTTGTTTCAGAACATGTTTTTCCATTTAATTCTAGAGGGGCAGATGAGATTCTACATTTTCCGTCTCCATTATTTTCCAACGTTTTCTGCAGTCTGTTACAATACTCACATCTTCATTAAATCACTGGCAACCTGTTCATGTTACTACAGGAAAACAATCTGATTTCATTTTCTGCAGTCTGTTACAATACTCACATCTTCATTAAATCACTGGCAACCTGTTCATGTTACTACAGGATAACAATCTGATTTCATTTTCTGCAGTCTGTTACAATACTCACATCTTCATTAAATCACTGGCAACCTGTTCATGTTACTACAGGATAACAATCTGATTTCATTTTCTGCAGATGACCAGATAAATATCAGTAGAAGTTACAAAGTGATAAAATAAAAGTTTGTATACAGATGACAAGGTGAAATACCCCGAGGCACTTGTGACTACCTATCCATAATATGTGTTAGTTCAATTAACACATTAATACAAATATATAATGTAGGACCTAATTTATCAAAAATAAAGGTCAATATAAATCAAAATTGCTGTATTAACTACTTTTGTGTATGTAAGTTGAGTTATCTATTTTCTTTTAGTTGGGGAAGAACATGAATTTATCTCAATAACTACCCATTGGGCACACACTGGTTGAATCAACGTTGTTTCCACATCATTTCAATGAAATTATGTTGAACCAATGTGGAATAGACGTTGAATTGACGTCTTTGCCCAGTTGGTAGCTTCCCTTACAAAACATTTGTTTGCTGTATAACGCTAAGATAACAAGCTGAACTCATGTACTGTATATTAAATGTATTCTGATAAACTCATACATACTCATCTTTTCATTTGTTGTGGTAAATACAACCTTCAATAATGCATGTGACCTGTATGTGACTCTTCTCCTTCAAAGGCGTAACCTCAAAAAGAAAAGTGTGCATATTTAGAAAATACTCAATAATATTCTAAACATTCAAAATTAATTAAAAACTTCTTAAGGATAGGTGTCCCACAAGCAGGACAACTTCCGGGAAACTGGAGGGCGCGCAATTCAAATAAATAATCATGAATATTATGGATTTTAAACATTTATGTACATATAAGTGTGTTATATCGGCTGAAAGCTTAAATTCTTGTGGTATGTTAATCTAACTGCACTGTCCAATTTATAGTAGCTATTACAGCGAAAACATGCCATGCAATTGTTTGAGGAAGGCGCCCCACATCAAAATATTTTTCCACGGGCACAGGTTTCCTACATTTACATAACTATTAACTATTCACTTAATTTTTGAAAATCTTCCTCTGATTTGTCATCCAAAGGGGCCCAGCTATAACATGTAGTGTCGTTTTGTTAGATACAATCCTTCTTTATATCCCAGAAAGTCTGTCTTGTTGGCTCCATCGATTTGAGTAATCAACTCATTCAACTTGCAGAGAAAGGAATCCGAAAATCTACCCCTAAACTTTGTTTCAACAAGTCGAAATTAGTTTATATTTACTCCTCAGATACCCTAACATGTAATCAAACTATAATATTTATTTTGGAAATGCCCAATGGAGAATCTCCATTAATCGGAACTGGTCCAGGACTAGGCTTAATCTGTTTCCGGGGAACCAACCCAAAGAGCAAGACATACTTTTTTTTCCAATTAAGAGAAGGTGCTGTTTCCAGCCTCTTCCAAGTACACCAATCCCCAGTGGGCTCCAATGGAGGTGATGCCGGCACCGTTGAAGCGACCGCTTCAGCCTCAGCTCATTTCCCATGTGGGCTGGGTAGAAGTTGAAGGAGACTTGGAAGGGCTGGCCGGCCAACAGAGAGAGCCCCCGGTTGGTGGTGAACACCAAGGTGTAGATGTATTTTAGAGGGTTGTACTTCCCAGACACCTGGACGATGGCTCCATCTCCTGCTCTTCACCAACTTCGCAACCAATCACAGGAGACCAGTTGTAGCCGTATCTCAGCTAGAACCTCAGAACCAGAGCAGGATTTTCACAATACATATAGAAAGAGTGTGTCTGTTGGGTAGTGTTGTTGGACTGAGTTGTGGTGTCTGTTGGGTAGTGTAGTTGGACTGAGTCAGTGGTGTCTGTTGGGTAATGTAGTTGGACTGAGTCAGTGGTGTCTGTTCATGGGTCAGGGTCTGCTCACCCGCTGATGTAGGCGTTGGTGTTGTAGTAGTAGTAGTAGTAGTAGTAGTAGTAGTAGTTGATGTTCTCCCACACACTGACCACTGTGGTGCGTCCCTCACCGGAGGAAGCAAATGCGGTGCCACCTCCCTGAACCACCGCAGAGGAATACGAGTGTGGATCTTTCATGGCTAAAATAACATGGGCATTATATTTAAAATGTATGTATACATGATTTTAGTTTTACCAACACATTTCTCAAAGATCTTCACATTATGATTAAAGTGCAGATTAATTTACTAAAGTACATTCTGCAATGCTGTAATCCATCAGAGGTTGTCTCAAAGAATACCTCTTAAGTCTAACTGAAAAAGACAAGTTGATGAAAGCAGAAAAGCTATTATTTAATTATTTAATTATTATTCACAATTGTATTGTTATTACTCATGCATTGCCAAGCAGCTGGCCAAGAACACTGACAAACAGTGGAGGCTGCTGAGGGAAGGACAGCTCCAAATAATGGCTGGAACTGAGCAAATGGAATGGTATCAAGCACATGGAAATCATGTGTTTGTTGTATTTGATACCATTCCACTAAGTCGGCTCATGTCATTACCACGAGCCCATCCTCCCCAATTATGGTGCCACCAACCTCCTGTGGTGATAAACACGATTGAGAACATTCTGCAAGAGATAGTCATCATTACTAATGACTTTTCATTTCACTCAGTTTCACTTTCACTACACTTAACTTCAAATGGCAAAACATGAAGTAAGTTTGTTAATAATGTTTTTCATAGTAGTTTATAAAACAAGAGAGGCATTTTACCTGTCAGGTCAACCACCCCTAGAGGGGGAATAACATACACGTTTTACCTGTCAGGTCAACCACCCCTAGGAGGGAAATAACATACACGTTTTACCTGTCAGGTCAACCACCCCTAGGGGGGAAATAACATACACGTTTTACCTGACAGGTCAACCACCCCTAGGGGGGAAATAACATATACGTTTTACCTGTCAGGTCAACCACCCCTAGGGGGGAAATAACATACACGTTTTACCTGTCAGGTCAACCACCCCTAGTGGGGAAATAACATACACGTTTTACCTGTCAGGTCAACCACCCCTAGGGGGAAATACCATACACGTTTTACCTGTCAGTTCAACCACCCCTAGGGGGGAAATAACATACACGTTTTACCTGTCAGGTCAACCACCCCTAGGGGGAAATAACATACACGTTTTACCTGTCAGGTCAACCACCCCTAGGGGGGGAAATAACATACACGTTTTACCTGTCAGGTCAACCACCCCTAGGGGGGGAAATAACATACACGTTTTACCTGTCAGGTCAACCACCCCTAGGGGGGAATAACATACACGTTTTACCTGTCAGGTCAACCACCCCAAGGGGGGGAAATAACATACACGTTTTACCTGTCAGGTCAACCACCCCTAGGGGGAAATAACATACACGTTTTACCTGTCAGGTCAACCACCCCTAGGGGGGAAATAACATACACGTTTTACCTGTCAGGTCAACCACCCCTAGGGGGGGAATAACATACACGTTTTACCTGTCAGGTCAACCACCCCTAGGGGGGAATAACATACACGTTTTACCTGTCAGGTCAACCACCCCTAGGGGGGGAAATAACATACACGTTTTACCTGTCAGGCCAACCACCCCTAGGGGGGGAATAACATACACGTTTTACCTGTCATGTCAACCACCCCTAGGGGGAAATAACATACACGCTTTACCTGTCAGGTCAACCACCCCTAGGAGGGGAAATAACATACACGTTTTACCTGTCAGGTCAACCACCCCTAGGGGGAAATAACATACACGTTTTACCTGTCAGGTCAACCACCCCTAGGGGGGAAATAACATATACGTTTTACCTGTCAGGTCAACCACCCCTAGGGGGGAAATAACATACACGTTTTACCTGTCAGGTCAACCACCCCTAGGGGGGGAATAACATACACGTTTTACCTATCAGGTCAACCACCCCTAGGGGGGGAATAACATACACGTTTTACCTGTCAGGTCAACCACCCCTAGGGGGAGAAATAACATACACGTTTTACCTGTCAGGTCAACCACCCCTATGGGGGGAATAACATACACGTTTTACCTGTCAGGTCAACCACCCGTAGGGGGGGGGGGGGGAAGAAAATACACTTGTTTTAATTGTGAAATGTGACCTGACAAAGAACATTTACACCTGCTAAACATTCCATCAGCTCTAGATGGAAGGAGCATGACAAAGAACACCTTTATTAACTTACCATAAAATGCATCATGAAACAATTACAAAGATTTCACTGACTTACAGTTCATATAAGGAAAACAATCAATTGAAATAAATAAATTAGGCCCTAATCTATGGAGAAATACATCTGTTGGTCACAGATACCTTAAAAAACATAGGGGCGTGGATCAGAAAACCAGTCAGTATCTGTTGTGACAGGGTTGATCAGGTTATTGACTGTGGAATGTTGTCCTTTTCAATGGCTGTGCGGAGTTGCTGGATATTGGCGGGAACTGGAACACACCGTCATTTGAACATCTTGGCCATGTTCTGTTATAATCTCCACCCGGCACAGCCAGAAGAGGACTGGCCACCTAACATAGCCTGGTTCCTCTCTAGGTTTCTTCCTAGGTTCTGGCCTTTCTAGATAGTTTTTCCTAGCCACCGTGCTTCTACACCTGCATTGCTTTGCTGTTTGGGGTTTTACAATGGGTTTCTGTACAGCACTTTGTGACATCAGCTGATGTAAGAAGGGCTTTAGAAATACATTTGATTTATTGATTGATTGATCATACACATTGATCCGGGGCATTCCAAACATGTTATATGTCTGGTGAGTATGCAGGCCATGGAAGAACTGGGACATTTTCTGCTTCCAGCAATTGTGTACAGAACCTTGCGACATGGGGCCGTGCATTATCGTGCTGGAACATGATGTGAAGGCAGCGGATGAATGGCATGACAATGGGCCTCAGGATCTAGTCACAGTATCTCTGTGCATTCAAATTGCCAACAATAAAATGCCCATACCATAACCCCACAGCCACCATGGGGCACTCTGTTCACAACGTTCACAATGTCGCCCACACCATGCCATACATGTGGTCTGTGGTTGTGAGGCCGGTAGGACGTACTGCCAAATTATCTAAAAACAACGTTGGAGAAATTAACATTAAATTATCTGGCAACAGCTCTGGTGGAGATTCCTGCATTTAGCATGTCAATTGCACACTCCCTCAAAACTTGAGACATCAGTGACATTGTGATGTGTGACAAAATTGCACATTTTAAAGGGGCCTTTTATTGTCCCCAGCACCAGGTGTATCTGTGATCATGCTGTTTAATCAGCTTCTTGATATGCCATACAATATGCCATAAAGGAGAAATGCTCACCAACAGGGATGTAAACACATTTGTGCACAACATTTTAGAGAAATACACTTTTTGTGCGTATGGAACATTCCTGGGATCTTTTATTTCAGCTCATGAAACATTGGACCAACATTTTATGTTACGTTTATATCGTTCTGTGTACAGTAGTTAGTTCACATGAAGATGTATGTAATTCATCTCTATTGACCAAAACAACTAAATCTGGACATTCTGGAGTCCTACTATGACAGTAAAATATAAGAACTATAGTCGGTTGTCAACTAAAGTTCATGACAATCACTGGATTATGTTGCATCATGCATTCCTGCTTGGACATGTTAGATGAAACAACTTGAATACCTCAGTAGTTTATTATTTATACTTCTTAATAAAGCAATGAGAATGACTTTATAAGATGATTACTCAGGGCTGGTGTCCCCAACTGTAAAATGTTGTGACACCAGAGGAAAATGTTAGTCTGGAGCTCTGTAGTAGTAACACTTAGGGTAGATGTTCATTCAGGGGGACACGTGATTTAAAATATAGCCCAAGTTGTTAGATTTATTTTTATAAAGTATAAGGCTTAAGCAGAGAGACAGGTAGACAGAGAACAAGAAGAAGCACCGAGTGACTGCAGAGAAGATGCTGAGACAGATAGACAGCACAACAGGGAGGCAAACCAAATGTGACTCACCACCTGGATTCGGTCTTATGTAGCAACATTTTAAATGGGTCTTTTTACATTGGTAAAAAGTAGAGACTCAGAGCTACAAAATGGTATATCATACACTGCATTTTTGAGGAACAATGGGAAAGTAATTCTGATTTGAAAGTTGATAAACTTGTAAACTCACTTTTGAGAAAAGGGCCTTTGAATGTTTTGGTACCTACTGGAGAACTCTCCTTTGTCTACACCCATTCAGCATTGTTCACACACTCTTAAACCAGCCCCACCCATCTATTTAAAGATTCACATGTGAGGTCATGTGCTAAACAGTGAGTAGTGTAGTAAAGATTTAAAGTGGTAGTAGCCAACAATATGGAAAAATTCCAGGTAAACAGAAAGTGTCCAGATACAAAAGACTTTATAAATATTAGATGGCTCTTACCCAGACACACTTGTCTAAATTGATGGGCCATGTGAAAGAAATGCTATAACCCCACGCCACGTTCAGTGGTGTAAAAAGTATTAGGGTCATACTTGAGTAAATGTAATGATACCTTAATAGAAAATGACAGAAGTAAAAGTAAAAGTCACCCAGTAAAATACTAAAAAAATCACCCAGTAAAAGTCTAAAAGTATTTGGTTTTAAAAATCCATTGTTTTCTTTCGAAATGTAATGAAGTAGAAGTAAAAGTTGCCAAAAATATGAATAGTAAAGTAATGTAGATACCCCCAAAAAATACTTAAGTAGTACTTCAGACTGTGGTGGAGCTTGTGCATTTGTCCGCCAGGCACAATACCAGAGCACAAACTTGTTCTTGTTTTTTGTTTTGGCCACCACAGTTATCACAATTCAGGTCCAACTGTGTTTCCCCAACTCTGTAGTTGGTGAAGAAATGGTGCATGTAGTTGATGACTGCGCTGCTGCCTTTGCTGGATGACATGCCTTCATCAATCAATAGTTTACTTGTTGGGGTATTCCTGCACAGCAGACACCAAACAAGCCACACTTGCGAAAAGTTAAAAAGTAGATGGAACCTGGCTGCATAGGGTCAGAAGGACAGTGCGCCTGCAAACAACAAAATAACATTATGATAAATTACAATTAATTGTCTCACCCCTGTCAATCTGTCTTTCCACAGCTCAGTGAAAGACATTTGCCTGCCTCCCATATATACAGTGGGGCAAAAAAGTATTTAGTCAGCCACCAATTGTGCAAGTTCTCCCACTTAAAAAGATGAGAGAGGCCTGTAATTTTCATCATAGGTACACTTCAACTATGACAGACATATATAAAAATCCAGAAAATTACATTGTAGGATTTTTAATGAATTTATTTGCAAATGATGGTGGAAAATAAGTATTTGGTCACCTACAAATAAGATTTCTGGCTCTCACAGACATGTAACTTCTTCTTTAAGAGGCTCCTCTGTCCTCCACTCATTACCTATATTATTGGCACCTGTTTGAACTTGTTATCAGTATAAAAGACACCTGTCCACAACCTCAAACAATCACACTCCAAACTCCACTATGGCCAAGACCAAAGAGCTGTCAAAGGACACCAGAAACAAAATTGTAGACCTGCACCATGCTGGGAAGACTGAATCTGCAATAGGTAAGCAGCTTGGTTTGAAGAAATCAACTGTGGGAGCAATTATTAAGAAATGGAAGACATACAAGACCACTGATAATCTCCCTCGATCTGGGGCTCCACGTGAGATCTCACCCCGTGGGGTCAAAATGATCACAAGAACGGTGAGCAAAAATCCCAGAACCACACGGGGGGACCTAGTGAATGACCTGCAGAGAGCTGGGACCAAAGTACTATTGACAGACCTCTCCCCATCTTTGCAATCTTTGAATCTATATTTTGACCATGACAGTTTACAATCTAAGGTAACACCAAGTAATTTAATCTCCTCAACTTGTTCAACAGCCACACTATTCATTACCAGATTGAGCTGAGGTCTAGAACTTAGGGAATGATTTGTACCAAATACAATGCTCAAAGTTTTAGAGATGTTCAGGACCAGTTTATTACTGGCCACCCATTCCAAAACAGACTGCAACTCTTTGTTACGGGTTTCAGTGACTTCATTTGTTGTGGTTGCTGATGCGTATACAGTATGGTTGAATAATCAGCATACATGGACACACATGCTTTGTTTAATGCCAGTGGCAGGTCATTGGTAAAAATTGAGAAGAGTAGAGGGCCGAGAGAGCTGCCTTGTGGTACACCACACTTCACATGTTTGACATTTGAGAAGCTTCCAAAAATAAAAAAAAACCTTGAGATATATTAGATAGATATCTCTGAATCAACGACATGGCAGACTTTGAAAAGCCATAACACATACCTTTCTTCAACAACAGGTTATGGTCAATAATATCAAAGGTTTCGCTGAAATCTAACAGTACAGTACCCACAACTTTTATTTTTTATTTTTTTTATTCCACGGTAAGCCAGTTGAGAACTAGTTCTCATTTACAACTGCAACCTGGCCAAGATAAAGCAAAGCAGTGCAAAAAAACAACAACACAGAGTTACACATAAACAAATGTACAGTCAATAACACAATATAAAATAAATAGAAAAATATATGTACAGTGTGTGCAAATGTAGAAGAGTAGGGAGGTAGGCAATAAATAGGCCCTAGAGACTAAAATAATTACAATTTAGCAATTAAACAGTGGAGTGATATATGTGCAGGTGATGATGTGCCTGTAGAGATACTGGGGTGCAAAAGAGCAAGAGGGCAAGTAATAACATGGGCATGACGTAGTTGGGTGTGCTATTTACAGATTGGCTGTGTACAGGTACAGCGATCGATATGCTGCGCTGACAGCTGACGCTGAAAGTCAGAGAGGGAGATATAAGTCTCCAGCTTCAGATATTTTTGTAATTTGTTCCAGTCATTCCAGTCATTGGCCAGATGTATTCAGAATGGTGTCCTCTGCGTAGAGGTGGAGCAGAGAATTACAAGCAGCAAGAGCGACACCATTGATATATACAGAGAAAAGAGTCGGCCTGAGATTTGAACCCTTTGGCAACCCCATAGAGACTGCCAGAGGTCCAGACAACAGGCCCTCCGATTTGACACACAGAACTCTATCTGAGAAGTAGTTGGTGAACCAGGCGAGGCAGTCATTTGAGAACCCAAGGCTATTGAGTCTGCTGATAAAAATGCGGTGATGGACATAGTCGAAAGCTGCTCTGACAGCTGACGCTTAAAGTTAGAGAGGGAGATATAAGTTTCCAGCTTCAGAGATTTTTGCAATTCGTTCCAGTCCTTGGCAGCAGAGAAATGGAAGGAAAGGCGGACAAAGTATGTGTTGGCTTTGGGGAGGACCAGTGAAATATACCTGCTGGAGCGAGTGCTACGCGTGGGTGTTGCTATGGTGACCAGTGAGCTGTGATATGGCGGAGCTTTACAGAGCAAAGACTTATAGATGACCGGGAGCCAGTGGATTTGGCGATGGATATGTAGTGAGGGCCAGCCAAGGAGAGCATACAGGTCGCAGTGGTGGGTAGTATATGGGGCTTTGGTGATAAAACGGATGGAGCTGTGATAGACTACATCCAGTTTGCTGAGTAGAGTGTTGGGAGAAATTTTGTAAATGACATCGCCAAATTCAAGGATCAATAGAATAGGCAGTTTTACGAGGGTATGTTGGCGCCATGAGTGAAGGAGGCTTTGTTGCGAAATAGGAAGCGGATTCTAGATTCTGGAGGGAGAGTTTACAGTCAAACCAGACACCTAGGTATTTGTAGTTGTCCACATATTCTTGGTCAGAATCGTCCAGAGTAGTGATGCTTGTTGGCCAGGAGGGTGCTTGCAGCAGTCGGTTGAAGAGCATGCACTTAGTTATCCTAGCATTTAAAATCAGTTGGAGGCCACGTCAGGAGTGTTGTATGGCATTGAAGCTCGTTTGGAGGTTTGATAGCACAGTGCCCAAAGAAGGGCCAGATGTATGCAGAATGGTGTCGTCTGCTTAGAGGTGAATCAGAGAATCACCAGCAGCAAGAGTGACATCATTGATATATACAGAGAACAGAGTCAGCCCAAGATTTGAACCCTGTGGCACCCCCATAGAGACTGCCAGAGGTCCGGACAACAGGCCCTCCGATTTGACACACTTAACTCTATCTGAGAAGTAGTTGGTGAACCAGGCGAGGCAGTCATTTGAGAAGCCAAGGCTATTGAGTCTGCCAATAAGAATGCGGTGATTGACAGAGTCGAAAGCCTTGGCCATGTCGATGAAGACGGCTGCACAGTACTGTATTTTATAGATGGCGGTTATGATATCGTTTAGGACCTTGAGTGTGGCTGAGGTGCACCCATGACCAGCTCGGAAACCAGATTGCATAGTGGAGAATGTACGGTTGGATTCGAAATGGTCGGTGATCTGTTTGTTAACTTGGCTTTCGAAGATTTTAGAAAGGCAGGGTGGATATAGGTCTGTAACAGTTTGGGTCTAGAGTGCCTCCCTCTTTGAAGAGGGGGATGAGTGCGGAAGCTTTCCAATCTTTAGGGATCTCAGACGATACGAAAGAGAGGTTGAATGTGCTAGTAATAGGGGTTGCATCAATTTCAGTGGATAATTTTAGAGAGAGGGTCCAGATTGTCTAGCCCAGTTGAATTGTAGGGATCCAGATTTTGCAGTTCTTTCAGAACATCAGCTGTCTGGATTTGGGTGAAGGAGAAGAGGGCGGGGGCAAGTTGCTGCAGGGGGTGCTGAGATGTTGGCCACGTTAGGGGTAGCCAGGTGGAAAGCATGGCCAGCCGTGGAAAAATGCTTATTGAAATTATCGATTTGATTATCGACAATCATCTTATTATCAATTTCTTTCAACCAATCATCAGTCATTTGTGTCAGTGCAGAACAGTACATGTTGAGTGCTCTTATCTATAAGCATGCTGGAAGTCTGATCATTTGTTTACAGAGAAGTAGCATTGTATTTTGTCAAACACAATTTTTTCCAACAGTTTGCTAAGAGCTGGCAGCAAGCTCATAGGTCTGCTTTTAGAGCCAGTAAAGGCCGCTTTACCACTCTTGGGTAGGGGAATGACTTTGGCTTCTTTCCAGGCCTGAGGACAAAGACTTTCCTCTAGGCTCAGATTAAAGATTTGATGGATAGTAGAGGCTATAGAGTCTGCTACCATCCTCAATAGCTTTGCATCTAAGTTGTCAATGCCAGGAGGTTTGTCATTATTGATTGACAACAATACTTTCCCACGTCTCCCACACTATCTTGACAAAATTCAAACTTTCAATGCTTTTCTTTCATTATAAAAAAAATGTCATACATGAGTACGATGGCTCACTGTTGATTGTTGGCATTTCCTGTCTAAGTTTGCTCACTTTCCAATAAAGTAATCATTAAAATAATTGCCAATTGATTTAATGAAAGAAGAAGTTGAATTTGTGTTTCTGCCAATAATTTCATTTAAATGACTCCAAAGTGTTTTACCATCATACTTGATATCATTGATCTTGGCTTCATAATACAGTTTCTTCTTCTAATTATCTTATTTTTTTCATCTCAATTTGCAGTAAGTCAGCCAGTCAGATGTGCAGTAAGTCAGCCAGTCAGATGTGCAGCCAGACTTATTAGCCACTCCTTTGGCCCCATCTCTTTCAGTTATACAGTTTTTTAGTTCCTCATCAATCCAGGGAGCCTTAACAGTTCTAAAAGTAAGTTTCTTAACAGGTGCATGTTTATCAATAGTTGGAATAAGTAATTTCATAATTGTATCAAGTGCCGCATCTGGATGCTCTTTATTAATCACATCAGACCAACAAATATTGTTAACATCATCCATATAAGAGTCACAGCAAAATCTTTTGGATGATCTCTTATATACTATTTTGGAACTGTGTCTTTCCTGGATATATCCACTATATTGTGATCACTGCATCCAATGGGTATAGATACATCTTTAGAACAAAGTTCTACAGTTTTAGTAAAAATGTGATCAATACATGTGGATGATCTTGTTCCTGTAGTGTTTGTTAACACCCTGGTAGGTTTATTAATAACCTGAACCCGATTACAGTTTACAGTGAGAAGCTTCCTCTTGAGCGGACTACATTGACGAGTCAATATTCAGGTCCCCAAGAAAGTCGACCTCTCTGTTTACATCACATACACTATTAAGCATTTCACACATATTATTTACAAACTGACTTTTAGCACTTGGTGTCCTATAGCAACACCCCAAAAGAAAGGGCTTTAGATGTGCCAGGTGAACCTGCAACCACACTTCAATAACACTTGACATAGGATCTTCTCTAAGCATTACAGGGATATGACTCCTCCCCAATAGCATTCATGTCTCTTCTATAGATGTTATCTCCTTGTATTGCTATTGCTGTATCATCAAATTAATGATCTAAGTGAGTCTCAGAAATGACTAATATATTAATCTTATCTGATGTTATCAAGTTATTGTTTTCATGAACCTTATTTCTAAGGCTACATACAGCACAGTATATTAAAATGGTCTATTTTCAGCCCTTTCCTGTGTAGCTGATCAGAGATAGACATAATATAGAAAAGATCAAACAAAGCAATAGAAAAAATAAATTCAGCAGCACATTCATCAGTTTGTGTGTGAGTAAGTGTGTGTGTGTGTTTTTGTGTGTGTGTGTGTGTGTGTGTGTGTGTGTGTGTGTGTGTGTGTGTGTGTGTGTGTGTGTGTGTGTGTGTGTGTGTGTGTGTGTGTGTGTGTGTGTGTGTGTGCTGCGGGGTTGAAGATCATTTCCTATTGAGCTGACATATTCAGTTTTCCCTTGAATGCAGTCGCCACCAACACGAGAACATTGCCTTTACATTTCAATCGCGCCATAAAGGGGAACTTCCACCATACAGATTGAATTGAGCCCTGACTGAAAAAGACAATTTGAAGTGAAAACATAAAACGTATTAATTAATTATTGTAATTCAGAATTGTATTGTTATTACTCATGCATTGCCAAACAGCTGGCCAAGAACACTGACAAACAGGTTTGAGGACATTCTGCTATCAGGTATGACTCAGATGCAGAAATTGTAAAAAAAACAACAATAAAACAGGGAACAGTCAAAAGGTGATAGGCCCGTGGCAGAGCAGGGAAGGGTGTTGCAGGCGTTTTCGACCCACATGTGTTCTTGGGTGGAGCAGGAGAGGACGAGGATGTCATCGAGATAGATGAAGACAAACCAGTTCTACATGTCGCAGAGAACATCATTAACCAGAACCTGGAGCACAGCAGGGGCGTTGCTGAGGCCATATGGCATGACCAGATGCTCGCAGTGACCGCTGGTCATATTGAAGGCAGTTTTCCACTCGTCCCCTTCCTGTATCAATACTATAAGTGGGAGGCAGAAGGACGGATGAACCCAGCAGCTAGGGAGTCCTCAATGTAGGTCTCCATAGCCTTGATCTCCAGACCCGACAAAGAGTCCCAATACCACAGTAACCTGAGGAGACTTAATGAGCAGGAACTGGGTCATCTCTCTGTAGTTCCCTGACACATGTAGGTTGATGGTATTGTGGGTGACCCGGCCAATAGAGCACCCGTCTACTGCTCTAACGTCCATGGGAATGGAGAGGGGCTGAGTGGGGATACCCAGCTCGGAAGCCAGGGTAGCGTCCGTAAAGCTCCAGAGTCAATGTGTACCCAGAGAGATTTCGAATGGTTCCCCCACAGCAATATGGCATGAAAAGGAATGTGATTAAGGGGAGAGGAAAAGTTCTCTGTATGGCCCACCAGAGCCTTTTAGTGGACAGGTGGAGACGAAATGACCAGTAGACCCACAATACAGGCAACTCTTAGTGTGAAGCCTGTATAGCCGTTCAGCTGGAGACAGCCTAGCTCTGCCTAGTTACATGGGCTCGGGAAGAGATAAATCATCAGTCTTCGGAGGCTCTCGTGGGAACTCAGGTAACCAACAGAGCCGTCGGGGACTTCCAGTATACCTCGAATGCAAAGTAGAATCGACTCTCCTCTCCTTCCTTCGTTCCCATAGTCATACATCGATCCTAATGGTCAAGGCGATGAGCGATTCGAAATCCATCGGTAGTTCCTGGGCTGCAAGCTCGCCCTTTACTTCCTCCGATACTCCGTGTAGGAAGGAACGTGTCGAATAGCGCTTCCAGGTTCCAAGCACTCTCAGCTGCTAACGTGTGGAAATCTACTGTGTAGTCTGCCACACTTCGGTATCTTGGCGTAGCTGGAGCAGCTTGCGAGCATCCTCTCTCCCTGAGAACGGAGAATCAAACCCCATACGAACTTCCTCCACGAACTCCTCCAGACTGAGGTGCTCCCACACCGCTGTGGCCCAGGCGAGTGCCCTCCCAGACATCACCGTAATGATGTACTCTATCCTCGAGCCGTCTGAGGGAAACGAAGAAGGCTGCAGCTCAAAAATGAGGAAGCACTGGGATAGAAAAGTCTGGCAGGTTCCGGAATCTCCATCGTACCACTCCGGAGGAGGTAAGCAGGGTTCTCGTGACACTAGGGTGACCGGGGACGCGGCGCTGCTAATAGCCAAGTTACTGAGGGACGTGGAGGTTACCGTCGTGGTAGGCTGCACAAAAACAACTATTTTACCTGTCAGGTTAACCACTGTTTCCTGGGGGGAATAAAATAAAATAAACGTTTGAATTGTGAAATGTGACTTCACAAACCATTCTTGAACGTGAAATGTTATAAAACATCTTTAAAAAGTTGAACCTACTCTTGTTTCCTACAATCACAACTGCAGTGCTAAGCTACTGCCAAATAGATGTCGGATCATTGAATACAAATTTAGAGGCAATAGGGCTAGAATGTTTATTTCTTTAGAGTCTAAGACAATGGGTGGGGGGTGTAAGCTGACATATGGAATTGTTTTAAGATGGTCACACTATGGATCATTTAGGACCCCTTTATGTATCCTCACATTTTTTAAACAATTATTTGATCAAATATTCATTTTGGCTGCCAAAGCCTATAGAAACACATTCACAAATGTCAAAAAGCAGTCAAAAAGTCAAAAAATATATCATGAGAATCAAGGTTTTGAAGTGTCTGTCCTAAATCTAGGAGATATAAAAAATCTCAGGAAATAAACAAATACACAGATTTTACCCCTTTTCTGTGTAGGCACAAAACGACCTTCATACTGTACTTCCATTTGTTTTTTAAACCAGTACCGGTTACCTTTAGATGAGTCCCGTGACACTTGTGGTGTTATAGAGCAAAACGGAGAACACCATCGTGTTCGTGAGAATCTCAACCTTTCCACAGTGGGGTCCCAATAGTTTGTAGCACAAACAGTTCGGACTCTACCAAACAGAAGTTGGCATAGTAATGGTAGCGACTTCAGATGAGTCTTCTGCCACTTGTGTGGGTCTTAGAGGAAAACGTGTTTATCAGGATGCTTTACTGTTGGCATGACACAGGACTGATGGTAGCACTCACCTTGTCTTCTCCGGACAAACTTTTTTCCGGATGCCCCAAACAATCGGAAAGGGGATTCATCAGAGAAAATTACTTTACCCCGGTCCTCAGCAGTCCAATTCCTGTAACTTTTGCAGAATATCAGTCTGTCCCTGATGTTTTTCCTGGAGAGAAGTGGCTTCTTTGCTGCCCTTCTTGACACCAGGCCATCCTCCAAAAGTCTTTGTCTCACTGTGCGTGCAGATGCACTCACACCTGCCTGCTACCATTCCTGAGCAAGCTCTGTACTGGTGGTGCCCCAATCCCGCAACTGAATCAACTTTAGGAGACGGTCCTGGCGCTTGCTGGACTTTCTTGGGCGCTCTGAAGCCTTCTTCACAACAATTGAACCACTCTCCTTGAAGTTCTTGATGATCCGATAAATTTAAGTGAAATCTTACTGGCAGCAATATCCTTGCATGTGAAGCCCTTTTTGTGCAAAGCAGTGATGACGGCAAGTGCTTCCTTGCAGGTAACCATGGTTGATAGAGGAAGAACAATGATTCCAAGCACCACCCTCCTTTTGAAACTTCCAGTCTGTTATTCAAAGTCAATCAGCATGACAGAGTGATCTCCAGCCTTGTACTCGTCAACACTCACAACTGTGTTAACGAGAGAATCACTAACATGATGTCAGCTGGTCCTTTTGTGGCAAGGCTGAAATGCATTGGAAATGTTTTTTGGAGATTCAGTTCATTTGCATGGCAAAGAGGGACTTTGCAATTAATTGCAATTCATCTGATCACTCTTCATAACATTCTGGAGTATATGCAAATTGCCATCACACAAACTGAGGCAGCAGACTTTGTGAAAATTAATATTTGATTCAGCACATGTATTTGAGTTTAATTCTAGCGGGCCAGATGAGATACTACATTTTCTGTCTCTATTAATGTCTGAAGTTTGCTGCAGTCTGTTACAACACTCACATAGTCTTATCCAGAGCGACCAACAGTTAGTGCATTCATCTTAAGATACTGTAGCTAGGAGGGATAACCAAATATCACAAAGTCATAGTAAGTACAACTGCTCCTCAGTAAAGCAGCTATCAGCTATTTAATCACTGGGAAACAAGCTGATTTGAGGTTTTAGCCCAACCCATCTACTGTACCAGTGAAGTTTCCTATAATAAAAAGACATTGATGTGAAGACGGAGAAATGCAGTAGTTCCTGATGATCTCATGACAACAGAGAAGTATACTTAGACTTTGCCATTGGTAATACTTTATTTGAAGTGGGTCTTACATATTATTAGGGAATCATTAAACCTTTATGAAACCAGCCATCACATAATGTATGAGTATTGCAGTACTCCTGTCCCTCAGACCAGTAAGGGTTTCTTTTCTCCTTTCCCACAGCAGCCAATTAGGAGTTGTACTGGCTTTGGGCTGTGAGGACAATACAAACATGTTATAATGTCTTACTATCATCATTATAAGTGATATATTCCCGTAAGTGCTTTGTGACATGCAACTACAATTGTCAAATGTCACTATTTTTTACATATTCTAATGCAGGGCACTCCAACCCTGTTCCTGGAGAGCTACCCTCCTGTAGGTTTATACCAGGACTCTCCATCCCTGTTCCAGGAGAGCTACCCTGCTGTAGTTTTTCACTCAAACGATGTTCCTGGAGAGCTACCCTGCTGTAGTTTTTCACTCAAACTATGTTCCTGGAGAGACACCCTCCTGTAGGTTTTCACTCCAACCCTGTTCCTGGAGAGCTACCCTCCTGTAGGTTTTCACTCCATCCCTGTTCGTGGAGAGCTAACCTCCTGTAGGTTTTCACTTCAACCCCAGTTGTAACTAATCTGATTTATCTTATTAACCAGTGAATTATTTGAATCAGATTTTGCTAGAATAGGGTTGGAATGAAAAGCTACAGGATAGTAGTTCTCTAGGAACAGGGTTGGAGAGCCCTCTTCTAATGAGACTATGGTGCATTGTTTTATGGAGAATAGTTGTGTGTTGATAGGTTTGATGAATCAGCTCTGTTAGCAGAACTAATTGAGCCCATAATGTGGCCAACTGCATGCTGTCACTGGATGCTTTACTCTGGAAAAGAAAAGAAAACAAGTTAATGTGTTCAGATATGTATTCTGCATTCCAATATAGGAGATATGTTGTCATAACAAGAAAAAAGCATCAATGTATACCATTATGCATATTATTAACTAATTATGAACTCATCAGCCAGTTTATTAGGCACCCCCATCGAGTCCCGGGTTGGATCCCCCTTTGCCTCCACAACAGCCTGAATTATTTGGGGAATTGATTCTACAAGTCGGAGACATTCCACAGGGATGTTGGTCCATGCTGACGCAATGGCATCACACAGTTGCTGCAGATTGGACAGCGGTTCTCCACCGCCACCAGCCTGTACCGTTGACACCAGACAGGATGGGTCCATGGACTCATGCTGCTTACGATAGTGTAATGTTAGAATATGAAAAATGAAATAGTCACCTTTAGTCTTGTGAGTCAACTCTGATGATGAGTCTGTAGCTGCTCTTCCATTTGAGATGAGAGTGAATTATGATTATACCTCCTCATATGTATATTCTTAAAGTAATCTTACGTACTATTGCACCCTGCCTCGTAAGCCCTCATATCTGTAGATTTACAGTACCTACAAGATTCCCCAAACAATATTTTTAACTGTCTTACATGAACCATCTACTGGTTTGACATCTTTTGGCAGGATTATCTTGGCCAACCCCAGTTAAACTTATTGGCTAACTAGTCTCAAGAAAAACATGACATTCAGCATCTGACAACACATTATCTAGTCATCAATCAAAGAAGAAGACAGATGATTGTAACTCTTTCAACTTCAACCAAGCTGGTGGCTATAAAAACACACGTACCAGGAACTGCCATTACTTCCTCAATCCTTTCCTGATGAGCAAATGATGTCACTAGGGTTGCACCTTTTGGGTTATATTCAGAGGTGGAAACTTTCCGTGGGAATTAACAGGAATATATGGGAATTAACGGAAATATATGCAAATGAGTTAGCATTGGATATATTTACCATATCATATGGAAACAGAAACATAGACATTTTACCTTATCATAAGTATACATAATTGCAAATGATAAAATATTTCCAATAAAAAAATTAAAAACAATTTAGTTAAGAATTGAACTTTAATGAAATGAGTGGACTCTTCACATGGGATGATTTCACTGAACAACAAAGGAAAGGGAATATTGAATGATCCCCAATGATCCATCAACTCTCCCAAAACCGTTTTCAATATACATCTGTAAAATGATAGTCTAGAAACTAAAGCTTTGGTTGTCTTCCTCTCAGGCTTCCATGTCTTCTCCCTGGACCTCGTCAATGTCCACCTCTTGAACATCAGACTCTGAGGCCTCATGTTCACTGTCCCTTTCCAACCTTGTTGGGGATGGCTCGTTGTCAGGCTCAAAAAGCCTCAAATTTGCCTTGATGGCCACCAATTTTCCAACCCTTGTATTAGTCAGCCTGTTGTGTGCTTTGGTGTATAGGTTCCCAAACAAGGACCAATTGCGCTCTGAGGCGGCTGATGTTGGTGGGATTTGGAGAAAGATGGAGGCAACAAATCAA
>NW_027258445.1:0-37500 GCF_045791955.1 Oncorhynchus clarkii lewisi
TAAAATTTGATTCGATTTGATTTGATTTGATTTGATTACTCAAAAAAGTAATTAAAAAGTTAACACAATAGCAAAAATAACTATTTTTGACTCATTACATACGCTGCTGCTACTGTTTATTATCTATCCTGTTGCCTTGTCGCTTTCCTCCTACCTACAGGGCCTTTGGAAAGTATTCAGACTCCTTGACTTCTTCCACATTTTGTTACGTAACAGCCTTATTCTCAAATGGATTAAATATTTGTTTTCACCTTAGCAATTTACACACAATACCCCATAATGACATCACAATACCCCATAATGACATCACAATACCCCATAATGACATCACAATACCCCATAATGACAAAGTGAAAACAGGTTTTTAGAAACGTTTGCAAACGTATAAAAAAAACAGAGACCTTATTTACATAAGTATTCAGACCCTTTTCTATGAGACTCCAAATTGAGCTCAGATTCATCCTGTTTCCATCGATCATCCTCTAGATGTTTTACAGCTTGATTGGTGTCCGACTGTGGTAAATTCAATTGATTAGACATGATTTCGAAAGGCACACAACAGTCTATATAAGGTCCCACAGTTGACAGACTGTGGGAGAAGGGCCTTTGACAGGGAGGTGAACAAGAACCTGATGGTCACTCTGACAGAGCTCTAGAGTTCCTCTGTGGAGATGGGAGCTTCTTCCAGAAGGACAATCATCTCTGTAGCACTCCACCAATCAGGCCTTTATGGTAGAGAGGCCAGACAGAAGCCACTCCTCAGTGAAAGGAACATGACAGCCAGCTTGGAGTTTGACAAAAGGCACCAAAGGACTCTCAGACCATGGGAAACAAGATTATCTGTTCTGATGAAACCAAGATTGAAATCTTTGGCCTGAATGCCAAGCTTCACGTCTGGAGGAAACCATCTCTACGGGGAAGCATGGTGGCAGCATCATGCTGTGGGGATGTTTTTCAGTGTCAGGGACTGGGAGAATAGTCAGGATCAAGGAAAAGATGAACGGAGCAAAGTACAGCGAAATCCTTGATGAAAACCTGCTCCAGAGCACTCAGGACCTCAGACATTTCGCTACACTCACATTAAGATCTGCAACCATGTGTATGTGACAAATAACATTTGATTTGATTTGATTTGAGACTGGGGCCATCCAAAAGGATAACAACACTAAGCACACAGCCAAGACAACGCAGGAGTGGCTTCGTGACGAGTCTCTGAATGTCCTTGAGTGGCCCAGCCAGAGACTGGACAAACCCGATCGAACATCTCTGGAGAGACCTGAAAATAGCTGTGCACCAAAACTCCCCATCTAACCTGACAGAGCTTGAGAGGATCTGCAGAGAAGAATGGGAGAAACTCCCCAAATACAGGTGTGCCAAGCTTGCAGCATCATATCCAAGAAGACTCAAGGCTGTAATCGCTGCCAAAGGTGCTTCAACAAAGTACTGAGTGAGGGTCTGAATACTTATGTAAATGTGAAAATTCTGTTTTTATTTTTAATTAATTAGCTAACATTTCTATAAACCTGTTTTTGCTTTGTCAGTATGGGGTATTGTGTGTAGATTGTTGAGGGGAAAAAACAATTGAATCAATTTTAGAACAAGGCTGTAACATAACAAAATGTAGAAACAAGTCAAGGGGTCTGAATACTCTCCGAAGGCACTGTATATATACAGTCCCAGTCAACAGTTTGGACACACCTACTCATTCCAGGGTTCTAGAACACCTACTCATTCCAGGGTTTTAGAACACCTAGTAATTCCAGGGTTTTAGAACACCTACTCATTCCAGGGTTCTAGAACACCTACTCATTCCAGGGTTTTAGAACACCTAGTAATTCCAGGGTTCTAGAACACCTACTCATTCCAGGGTTCTAGAACACCTACTCATTCCAGGGTTTTAGAACACCTACTCATTCCAGGGTTTTAGAACACCTACTCATTCCAGGGTTCTAGAACACCTACTCATTCCAGGGTTCTAGAACACCTACTCATTCCAGGGTTTTAGAACACCTACTCATTCAAGGGTTTTTCTTTATTTTTTACTATTTTCTACATTGTAGAATAATAGTGAAGACATCAAAACTACGAAATAACACATATGGAATCATGTAGTAACCAAAAAAGTGGTCAAATAGCCCTATACAGTACCCAGTACCCTGGCTAGGCTAGCATGTCTTCATCTAACAGCCCCTCCCTCCTACAGTACCCTGGCTAGCATGTCTTCATCTAACAGCCCCTCCCTCCTACAGTACCCTGGCTAGCATGTCTTCATCTAACAGCCCCTCCCTCCTACAGTACCCTGGCTAGGCTAGCATGTCTTCATCTAACAGCCCCTCCCTACTACAGTACCCTGGCTAGGCTAGCATGTCTTTATCTAACAGCCCCTCCCTCCTACAGTACCCTGGCTAGGCTAGCATGTCTTCATCTAACAGCCCCTCCCTCCTACAGTACCCTGGCTAGGCTAGCATGTCTTCATCTAACAGCCCCTCCCTCCTACAGTACCCTGGCTAGGCTAGCATGTCTTCATCTAACAGCCCCTCCCTCCTACAGTACCCTGGCTAGGATAGCATGTCTACATCTAACAACAGCTCCTCCCTCCTACAGTACCCTGGCTAGACTAGCATGTCTTCATCTAACAGCCCCTCCCTCCTACAGTACCCTGGCTAGGCTAGCATGTCTTCATCTAACAGCCCCTCCCTCCTACAGTACCCTGGCTAGCATGTATTCATCTAACAGCCCCTCCCTCCTACAGTACCCTGGCTAGGCTAGCATGTCTACATCTAATAGCCCCTCCCTCCTATAGTACCCTGGCTAGGCTAGCATGTCTACATCTAACAGCCCCTCCCTCCTATAGTACCCTGGCTAGGCTAGCATGTCTTCATCTAACAGCCCCTCCCTCCTACAGTACTCTGGCTAGGCTAGCATGTCTTCATCTAACAGCCCCTCCCTCCTACAGTACTCTGGCTAGTATGTCTTCATCTAACAGCCCCTCCCTCCTACAGTACCCTGACTAGGCTAGCATGTCTTCATCTAACAGCCCCTCCCTCCTACAGTACCCTGGCTAGGCTAGCATGTCTTCATCTAACAGCCCCTCCCTCCTACAGTACCCTGGCTAGGCTAGCATGTCTTCATCTAACAGCCCCTCCCTCCTACAGTACCCTGGCTAGGCTAGCATGTCTTCATCTAACAGCCCCTCCCTCCTACAGTACCCTGACTAGGCTAGCATGTCTTCATCTAACAGCCCCTCCCTCCTACAGTACCCTGGCTAGGCTAGCATGTCTTCATCTAACAGCCCCTCCCTCCTACAGTACCCTGGCTAGGCTAGCATGTCTTCATCTAACAGCCCCTCCCTCCTACAGTACCCTGGCTAGACTAGCATGTCTTCATCTAACAGCCCCTCCCTCCTACAGTACCCTGGCTAGCATGTCTTCATCTAACAGCCCCTCCCTCCTACAGTACCCTGGCTAGCATGTCTTCATCTAACAACAGCCCCTCCCTCCTAGTCAGTCTGACACAAACATGCACGCACGCCTACTAACACCGCCCACGCACGCACGCACACACACACACACACACACACGCACGCACGCACGCACACACACACACACACACACACACACACACACACACACACACACACACACACACACACACACACACACACACACACACACACACACACACACACACACACACACACACAGGTGTTTCCCCTAGCCTGGTTAGTCTGACAGAGACAGGCTGCTTCTCTGTTTCCATCCATTCCACATGTCAAACTCCATCCATCCTACCACACAGCTGACTGTCCATGAGACTGGGGGAGGGTGGGAAAGTGTGTGTGTGGTGTCAGGTACAGCTGTGTGTGATTAGGAAGATACTGTTGGGATAATAGGGTTTTTGTAGAGATGAGGAGCTAGGAGCTCAGGCACAAAGTGGCAGAAGGAGCTAGGAGCTCAGGCACACAGTGGCAGAAGGAGCTAGGAGCTCAGGCACACAGTGACAGAAGGAACCAGGAGATCAGACACAGTGGCAGAAGGAGCTAGGAGATCAGACACACAGTGGCAGAAGGAGCTAGGAGATCAGACACAGTGACAGAAGGAGCTAGGAGATCAGACACAGTGACAGAAGGAGCTAGGAGATCAGACACACAGTGGCAGAAGGAGCTAGGAGATCAGACACAGTGACAGAAGGAGCTAGGAGATCAGACACAGTGACAGAAGGAGCTAGGAGATCAGACACACAGTGACAGAAGGAGCTAGGAGCTCAGACACAGTGACAGAAGGAGCTAGGAGATCAGACACACAGTGACAGAAGGAGCTAGGAGCTCAGACACAGTGACAGAAGGAGCTAGGAGATCAGACACACAGTGGCAGAAGGGACCAGAACCTCAGACACACAGTGACAGAAGGGGGAGCAGCAGACGTTAATGAACTTACCTTCATCATGAATTTCTGTATTGGCATGAAATAAATGGAAAGGAGAGTTAATTCAACACAAATAGCACATTAGTGATGAATTAACATCAGTCATTGCTCTTCCAACATTCACTACTACAGAATAGTCCACATCACTGCAATCCTGGACAATGCCTACACAGGACAGAAGCCATGACTTAGAATGGAGCCTACTGTTTCTGTCTGTGGCCTGCTCTGCTCTGCTCTAAAAGGAGCCTACTGTTTCTGACTGTGGCCTGCTCTGCTCTGCTCTAAAAGGAGTCTACTGTTTCTGACTGTGGCCTGCTCTGCTCTACTCTAAAAGGAGCCTACTGTTTCTGACTGTGGCCTGCTCTGCTCTGCTCTAAAATGTTCCTACCTTTTCTGACTGTGGCCTGCTCTGCTCTGCTCTAAAAGGAGCCTACTGTTTCTGACTGTGGCCTGCTCTGCTCTGCTCTAAAAGGAGCCTACTGTTTCTGACTGTGGCCTGCTCTGCTCTGCTCTAAAAGGAGTCTACTGTTTCTGACTGTGGCCTGCTCTGCTCTACTCTAAAAGGAGCCTACTGTTTCTGGCTGTGGCCTGCTCTGCTCTACTCTAAAAGGAGTCTACTGTTTCTGACTGTGGCCTGCTCTGCTCTGCTCTAAAAGGAGCCTACTGTTTCTGACTGTGGCCTGCTCTGCTCTAAAAGGAGCCTACTGTTTCTGATTGTGGCCTGATCTGCTCTGAAAGGAGTCTACCTTTTCTGACTGTGGCCTGCTCTGCTCTGCTCTAAAAGGTTCCTACCTTTTCTGACTGTGGCCTGCTCTGCTCTGCTCTAAAAGGAGCCTACTGTTTCTGACTGTGGCCTGCTCTGCTCTGCTCTAAAATGAGTCTACTGTTTCTGACTGTGGCCTGCTCTGCTCTGCTCTAAAAGGTGCCTACCTTTTCTGACTGTGGCCTGCTCTGCTCTGCTCTAAAAGGAGCCTACTGTTTCTGACTGTGGCCTGCTCTGCTCTAAAAGGAGCCTACTGTTTCTGACTGTGGCCTGATCTGCTCTGAAAGGAGTCTACCTTTTCTGACTGTGGCCTGCTCTGCTCTGCTCTAAAAGGTTCCTACCTTTTCTGACTGTGGCCTGCTCTGCTCTGCTCTAAAAGGAGCCTACTGTTTCTGACTATGGCCTGCTCTGCTCTGCTCTAAAATGAGTCTACTGTTTCTGACTGTGGCCTGCTCTGCTCTACTCTAAAAGGAGCCTACTGTTTCTGACTGTGGCCTGATCTGCTCTACTCTAAAAGTAGCCTACTGTTTCTGACTGTGGCCTGCTCTGCTCTAAAAGGAGCCTACTGTTTCTGACTGTGGCCTGCTCTGCTCTACTCTAAAAGGAGTCTACTGTTTCTGACTGTGGCCTGCTCTGCTCTGCTCAAAAAGGAGTCTACTGTTTCTGACTGTGGCCTGCTCTGCTCTGCTCTGCTCTAAAAGGAGTCTACTGTTCCTGACTGTGGCCTGCTCTGCTCTGCTCAAAAAGGAGTCTACTGTTTCTGACTGTGGCCTGCTCTGCTCTAAAAGGAGCCTACTGTTTCTGACTGTGGCCTGCTCTGCTCTAAAAGGAGCCTACTGTTTCTGACTGTGGCCTGCTCTACTCTGCTCTAAAAGGAGCCTACTGTTTCTGACTGTGGACTGCTCTGCTCTACTCTAAAAGTAGCCTACTGTTTCTGACTGTGGCCTGCTCTGCTCTAAAAGGAGCCTACTGTTTCTGACTGTGGCCTGCTCTGCTCTACTCTAAAAGGAGTCTACTGTTTCTGACTGTGGCCTGCTCTGCTCTGCTCAAAAAGGAGTCTACTGTTTCTGACTGTGGCCTGCTCTGCTCTGCTCTAAAAGGAGCCTACTGTTTCTGACTGTGGCCTGCTCTGCTCTGCTCTCCTCCTTCATCACCGTTCCATAGCACAGTCATCCATGTGTGTGTGTATCCAGCAGTCATTCCTAATGAATACAGTGTTAGCTGATTCCAGACCTGTAGTAATTGCTCAGTGTGACCAGCCAGTATACAGTGTTAGCTGATTCCAGACCTGTAGTAATTGCTCAGTGTGACCAGCCAGTATACAGTGTTAGCTGATTCCAGACCTGTAGTAATTGCTCAGTGTGACCAGCCAGTATAAAGTGTTAGCTGATTCCAAACCTGTAGTAATTGCTCAGTGTGACCAGCCAGTATAAAGTGTTAGCTGATTCCAGACCTGTAGTAATTGCTCAGTGTGACCAGCAGTATACAGTGTTAGCTGATTCCAGACCAGCCAGTATAAAGTGTTAGCTGATTCCAGACCAGCCAGTATAAAGTGTTAGCTGATTCCAGACCAGCCAGTATAAAGTGTTAGCTGATTCCAGACCAGCCAGTATACAGTGTTAGCTGATTCCAGACCAGCCAGTATAAAGTGTTAGCTGATTCCAGACCAGCCAGTATAAAGTGTTAGCTGATTCCAGACCAGCCAGTATACAGTGTTAGCTGATTCCAGACCAGCCAGTATACAGTGTTAGCTGATTCCAGACCTGTAGTAATTGCTCAGTGTGACCAGCCAGTATACAGTGTTAGCTGATTCCAGACCTGTAGTAATTGCTCAGTGTGACCAGCCAGTATAAAGTGTTAGCTGATTCCAAACCTGTAGTAATTGCTCAGTGTGACCAGCCAGTATAAAGTGTTAGCTGATTCCAGACCTGTAGTAATTGCTCAGTGTGACCAGCAGTATACAGTGTTAGCTGATTCCAGACCAGCCAGTATAAAGTGTTAGCTGATTCCAGACCAGCCAGTATAAAGTGTTAGCTGATTCCAGACCAGCCAGTATAAAGTGTTAGCTGATTCCAGACCAGCCAGTATACAGTGTTAGCTGATTCCAGACCAGCCAGTATAAAGTGTTAGCTGATTCCAGACCAGCCAGTATAAAGCGTTAGCTGATTCCAGACCAGCCAGTATACAGTGTTAGCTGATTCCAGACCAGCCAGTATACAGTGTTAGCTGATTCCAGACCTGTAGTAATTGCTCAGTGTGACCAGCCAGTATAAAGTGTTAGCTGATTCCAGACCTGTAGCAATTGCTCAGTGTGACCAGCCAGTATAAAGTGTTAGCTGATTCCAGACCTGTAGTAATTGCTCAGTGTGACCAGCAGTATACAGTGTTAGCTGATTCCAGACCAGCCAGTATACAGTGTTAGCTGATTCCAGACCAGCCAGTATACAGTGTTAGCTGATTCCAGACCAGCCAGTATACAGTGTTAGCTGATTCCAGACCAGCCAGTATAAAGTGTTAGCTGATTCCAGACCAGCCAGTATAAAGTGTTAGCTGATTCCAGACCAGCCAGTATAAAGTGTTAGCTGATTCCAGACCAGCCAGTATAAAGTGTTAGCTGATTCCAGACCAGCCAGTATAAAGTGTTAGCTGATTCCAGACCAGCCAGTATAAAGTGTTAGCTGATTCCAGACCAGCCAGTATACAGTGTTAGCTGATTCCAGACCAGCCAGTATAAAGTGTTAGCTGATTCCAGACCAGACAGTATACAGTGTTAGCTGATTCCAGACCAGCCAGTATACAGTGTTAGCTGATTCCAGACCAGCCAGTATACAGTGTTAGCTGATTCCAGACCAGCCAGTATAAAGTGTTAGCTGATTCCAGACCAGCCAGTATAAAGTGTTAGCTGATTCCAGACCAGCCAGTATAAAGTGTTAGCTGATTCCAGACCAGCCAGTATAAAGTGTTAGCTGATTCCAGACCAGCCAGTATAAAGTGTTAGCTGATTCCAGACCAGCCAGTATAAAGTGTTAGCTGATTCCAGACCAGACAGTATACAGTGTTAGCTGATTCCAGACCAGCCAGTATACAGTGTTAGCTGATTCCAGACCTGTAGTTTCATAAACAACACCATCCGTCTTTTAAAGCGTCCGTGTCCCTGTCACATGCCGTTGTGGCCAACAGGACTTATTGTATGTGTCTCAACTGACACCCTTATTCCCTATAGAGCCCTATGGGCCTTGGTCAAAAGTAGTGCACTACGTAGGGAATAGGGTGCCATTTAACAATGCCTTGTGAACATTAAGTGGAGTCAAAATGGAAGATAAAATTACGTGACACGTTTCTATAAATGTCTCACGCCGTTGTAATGCTCTGCATCACGCTGAATGGATGACTTCAATACACATAACCTATAGGTCCCTATCAGTCATTATTGACCTGGTCCCTATCAGTCATTATTGACCTGGTCCCTATCAGTCATTATTGACCTGGTCCCTCGTGTGACACGTTTCTATAAATGTCCCAAGCCGTTGTAATGCTCTGCATCACGCTGAATGGATGACTGAACCACTTTTCAAAAGGAATTGATCTGCAAGGCCCCAAGTGCATTAAATATGACATGACTTCAATCACATAACCTCTTGGATAATCAATAGAATCCCATCAAAACCCCCAATACATCAATTATCAAATTGATTCTTAAATGACATCTAAAAAAACAAACAACATCTGTTATTAATTTAATTGGTGAGAGACAGTAATAGCAGCATCATCCAACGTCATTCCAATCACTGCTCGTCAACCCGATCTCGCTGCACAGCGTCATCCCAGCTCGGACTTGATCCCCCAGCGGATCAGCTGTGCTGCAGCAACATCTTCCTGACACTCCAGCAAATGACTAAATATGTGCAGGGTGATTATCTCCTTGCGTAACTAGAGACATGAGAGACATGACAGACATGAGGTAAGGTAGTCTAGCGGTTAAGAGAGGATGAGAGGGAGCGAGGAGAGATAGAGAGGAGCTGAGGAGAAGCTGAGAGGGGCTGAGGAAAGGCTGATAGGGACTGAGGAGAGATTGGGAGGAGTTGAGAAGAGGTGGAGAGGGGCTGAGGAGAGGTGGAGAGGGGCTGAGGAGAGGCTGAGAGGGTCTGAGGAGAGGTGGAGAGGGGGTGAGGAGAGGCTGAGAGGGGCTGGGGAGAGGTGGAGAGGGGATGAGGAAAGGCTGAGAGGGTCTGAGGAGAGGTGGAGAAGGGCTGAGGAGAGGTGGAGAGTGGCTGAGGAGAGGCTGAGAGGGGCTGAGGGGAGGCTGAGAGGGGCTGAGGGGAGGCTGAGAGGGGCTGGGGGAGGCTGAGAGGGTCTGAGGAGAGGTGGAGAGGGGGTGAGGAGAGGCTGAGAGGGGCTGAGGAGAGAAGGAGAAGGGCTGAGCAGAGGTGGAGAAGGGCTGAGGAGAGGTGGAGAGGGGTTGAGGAGAGGCTGAGAGGGGCTGAGGGGAGGCTGAGAGGGGCTGGGGGGAGGTGGAGAGGAGATGAGGAGAGGTAACCTGGTCGCTCCATCAGTCATTACTAACCTGGTCGCTCCATCAGTCATTACTAACCTGGTCGCTCCATCAGTCTGTATCAGTCATTACTAACCTGGTCCCTCCATCAGTCAGTACTAACCTGGTCTCTCCATCAGTCATTACTAACCTGGTCCCTCCATCAGGCATTACTAACCTGGTCCCTCCATCAGTTATTACTAACCTGGTCCCTCCATCAGTCATTACCGACCTGGTCCCTCCATCAGTCATTATTAACCTGGTACCTCCATCAGTCATTACTAACCTGGTCCCTCCATCAGTCATTACTAACCTGGTCCCTCCATCAGTCATTACTAACCTGGTTCCTCCATCAGTCATTACTAACCTGGTCTCTCCATCAGTCTGTATCAGTCATTACTAACCTGGTCGCTCCATCAGTCATTACTAACCTGGTCCCTCCATCAGTCTGTATCAGTCATTACTAACCTGGTCCCTCCATCAGTCATTACTAACCTGGTCCCTCCATCAGTCATTACTAACCTGTTCCCTCCATCAGTCATTATTAACCTGGTCCCTCCATCAGTCATTACTAACCTGGTCCCTCCATCAGTCATTACTAACCTGGTCCCTCCATCAGGCATTACTAACCTGGTCCCTCCATCAGTCATTACTAACCTGGTCCCTCCATCAGTCATTACCGACCTGGTCCCTCCATCAGTCATTATTAACCTGGTACCTCCATCAGTCATTACTAACCTGGTCCCTCCATCAGTCATTACTAACCTGGTCCCTCCATCAGTCATTACTAACCTGGTTCCTCCATCAGTCATTACTAACCTGGTCTCTCCATCAGTCTGTATCAGTCATTACTAACCTGGTCGCTCCATCAGTCATTACTAACCTGGTCCCTCCATCAGTCTGTATCAGTCATTACTAACCTGGTCCCTCCATCAGTCATTACTAACCTGGTCCCTCCATCAGTCAGTACTAACCTGGTCTCTCCATCAGTCATTACTAACCTGGTCCCTCCATCAGGCATTACTAACCTGGTCCCTCCATCAGTCATTACTAACCTGGTCCCTCCATCAGTCATTACCGACCTGGTCCCTCCATCAGTCATTATTAACCTGGTCCCTCCATCAGTCATTACTAACCTGGTCCCTCCATCAGTCATTACTAACCTGGTCCCTCCATCAGTCATTACTAACCTGGTTCCTCCATCAGTCATTACTAACCTGGTCTCTCCATCAGTCTGTATCAGTCATTACTAACCTGGTCGCTCCATCAGTCATTACTAACCTGGTCCCTCCATCAGTCTGTATCAGTCATTACTAACCTGGTCCCTCCATCAGTCAATACTAACCTGGTCCCTCCATCAGTCATTACTAACCTGGTCCCTCCATCAGTCATTACTAACCTGGTCCCTCCATCAGTCATTACTAACCTGGTCCCTCCATCAGTCATTACTAACCTGGTCCCTCCATCAGTCATTACTAACCTGGTCCCTCCATCAGTCATTACTAACCTGGTCCCTCCATCAGTCATTACTAACCTGGTCCCTCCATCAGTCATTACTAACCTGGTCCCTCCATCAGTCATTACTAACCCAGTCCCTCCATCAGTCATTATTAACCTGGTCCCTCCATCAGTCATTACTAACCTGGTCCCTCCATCAGTCATTACTAACCTGGTCCCTCCATCAGTCATTACTAACCTGGTCCCTCCATCAGTCATTACTAACCTGGTCCCACCATCAGTCATTACTAACCTGGTCCCTCCATCAGTCATTACTAACCTGGTCTCTCCATCAGTCAATACTAACCTGGTCCCTCCATCAGTCATTACTAACCTGTTCCCTCCATCAGACTGTATCAGTCATTACTAACCTGGTCCCTCCATCAGTCATTACTAACCTGGTCCCTCCATCAGTCATTACTAACCTGGTCCCTCCATCAGTCATTACTAACCTGGTCCCTCCATCAGTCTGTATCAGTCATTACTAACCTGGTCCCTCCATCAGTCATTACTAACCTGGTCCCTCCATCAGTCATTACTAACCTGGTCCCTCCATCAGTCTGTATCAGTCATTACTAACCTGGTCTCTCCATTAGTCATTACTAACCTGGTCCCTCCATCAGTCATTACTAACCTGGTCCCTCCATCAGTCTGTATCAGTCATTACTAACCTGGTCCCTCCATCAGTCAT
This sequence comes from Oncorhynchus clarkii lewisi, assembly GCF_045791955.1. Lineage (NCBI taxonomy): Eukaryota > Metazoa > Chordata > Actinopteri > Salmoniformes > Salmonidae > Oncorhynchus > Oncorhynchus clarkii. The sequence continues at coordinate 11,907 of NW_027258445.1, forward strand.
TACTAACCTGGTCCCTCCATCAGTCATTACTAACCTGGTCCCTCCATCAGTCATTACTAACCTGGTCCCTCCATCAGTCATTACTAACCTGGTCCCTCCATCAGTCATTACTAACCTGGTCCCTCCATCAGTCATTACTAACCTGGTTCCTCCATCAGTCATTACTAACCTGGTCCCTCCATCAGTCATTACTAACCTGGTCCCTCCATCAGTCATTATTAACCTGGTCCCTCCATCAGTCTGTATCAGTCATTACTAACCTGGTCCTTCCATCAGTCATTACTAACCTGGTCCCTCCATCAGTCATTACTAACCTGGTCCCTCTATCAGTCATTACTAACCTGGTCCCTCCATCAGTCATTACTAACCTGGTCCTTCCATCAGTCATTACTAACCTGGTCCCTCCATCAGTCATTATTAACCTGGTCCCTCCATCCGTCTGTATCAGTCATTACTAACCTGGTCCCTCCATCAGTCATTACTAACCTGGTCCCTCCATCAGTCATTACTAACCTGGTCCCTCCATCAGTCATTACTAACCTGGTCCCTCCATCAGTCATTACTAACCTGGTCCCTCCATCAGTCATTATTAACCTGGTCCCTCCATCAGTCATTATTAACCTGGTCCCTCATTCAGTCATTACTAACCTGGTCCCTCCATCAGTCATTACTAACCTGGTTCCTCCATCAGTCTGTATCAGTCATTACTAACCTGGTCCCTCCATCAGTCATTACTAACCTGGTCCCTCCATCAGTCATTACTAACCTGGTCCCTCCATCAGTCATTACTAACCTGGTCCCTCCATCAGTCATTACTAACTTGGTCCCTCCATCAGTCATTACTAACCTGGTCCCTCCATCAGTCTGTATCAGTCATTACTAACCTGGTCCCTCCATCAGTCATTACTAACCTGGTCCCTCCATCAGTCATTACTAACCTGGTCCCTCCATCAGTCATTACTAACCTGGTCCCTCCATCAGTCATTACTAACCTGGTCCCTCCATCAGTCATTACTAACCTGGTCCCTCCATCAGTCATTACTAACCTGGTCCCTCCATCAGTCATTACTAACCTGGTCCCTCCATCAGTCATTACTAACCTGGTCCCTCCATCAGTCATTACTAACCCAGTCCCTCCATCAGTCATTATTAACCTGGTCCCTCCACCAGTCATTACTAACCTGGTCCCTCCATCAGTCATTACTAACCTGGTCCCTCCATCAGTCTGTATCAGTCATTACTAACCTGGTCCCTCCATCAGTCATTACTAACCTGGTCCCTCCATCAGTCATTACTAACCTGGTCCCACCATCAGTCATTACTAACCTGGTCCCTCCATCAGTCATTACTAACCTGGTCTCTCCATCAGTCAATACTAACCTGGTCCCTCCATCAGTCATTACTAACCTGTTCCCTCCATCAGACTGTATCAGTCATTACTAACCTGGTCCCTCCATCAGTCATTACTAACCTGGTCCCTCCATCAGTCATTACTAACCTGGTCCCTCCATCAGTCATTACTAACCTGGTCCCTCCATCAGTCTGTATCAGTCATTACTAACCTGGTCCCTCCATCAGTCATTACTAACCTGGTCCCTCCATCAGTCATTACTAACCTGGTCCCTCCATCAGTCTGTATCAGTCATTACTAACCTGGTCTCTCCATTAGTCATTACTAACCTGGTCCCTCCATCAGTCATTACTAACCTGGTCCCTCCATCAGTCTGTATCAGTCATTACTAACCTGGTCCCTCCATCAGTCATTACTAACCTGGTCCCTCCATCAGTCATTACTAACCTGGTCCCTCCATCAGTCATTACTAACCTGGTCCCTCCATCAGTCATTACTAACCTGGTCCCTCCATCAGTCATTACTAACCTGGTCCCTCCATCAGTCATTACTAACCTGGTTCCTCCATCAGTCATTACTAACCTGGTCCCTCCATCAGTCATTACTAACCTGGTCCCTCCATCAGTCATTATTAACCTGGTCCCTCCATCAGTCTGTATCAGTCATTACTAACCTGGTCCTTCCATCAGTCATTACTAACCTGGTCCCTCCATCAGTCATTACTAACCTGGTCCCTCTATCAGTCATTACTAACCTGGTCCCTCCATCAGTCATTACTAACCTGGTCCTTCCATCAGTCATTACTAACCTGGTCCCTCCATCAGTCATTATTAACCTGGTCCCTCCATCCGTCTGTATCAGTCATTACTAACCTGGTCCCTCCATCAGTCATTACTAACCTGGTCCCTCCATCAGTCATTACTAACCTGGTCCCTCCATCAGTCATTACTAACCTGGTCCCTCCATCAGTCATTACTAACCTGGTCCCTCCATCAGTCATTATTAACCTGGTCCCTCCATCAGTCATTATTAACCTGGTCCCTCATTCAGTCATTACTAACCTGGTCCCTCCATCAGTCATTACTAACCTGGTTCCTCCATCAGTCTGTATCAGTCATTACTAACCTGGTCCCTCCATCAGTCATTACTAACCTGGTCCCTCCATCAGTCATTACTAACCTGGTCCCTCCATCAGTCATTACTAACCTGGTCCCTCCATCAGTCATTACTAACTTGGTCCCTCCATCAGTCATTACTAACCTGGTCCCTCCATCAGTCTGTATCAGTCATTACTAACCTGGTCCCTCCATCAGTCATTACTAACCTGGTCCCTCCATCAGTCATTACTAACCTGGTTCCTCCATCAGTCATTACTAACCTGGTCCCTCCATCAGTCATTACTAACCTGGTCCCTCCATCAGTCATTACTAACCTGGTCCTTCCATCAGTCTGTATCAGTCATTACTAACCTGGTCCCTCCATCAGTCATTACTAACCTGGTCCCTCCATCAGTCATTACTAACCTGGTTCCTCCATCAGTCATTACTAACCTGGTCCCTCCATCAGTCATTACTAACCTGGTCCCTCCATCAGTCATTACTAACCTGGTTCCTCCATCAGTCTGTATCAGTCATTACTAACCTGGTCCCTCCATCAGTCATTACTAACCTGGTCCCTCCATCAGTCATTACTAACCTGGTCCCTCCATCAGTCATTACTAACCTGGTCCCTCCATCAGTCATTACTAACTTGGTCCCTCCATCAGTCATTACTAACCTGGTCCCTCCATCAGTCTGTATCAGTCATTACTAACCTGGTCCCTCCATCAGTCATTACTAACCTGGTCCCTCCATCAGTCATTACTAACCTGGTTCCTCCATCAGTCATTACTAACCTGGTCCCTCCATCAGTCATTACTAACCTGGTCCCTCCATCAGTCATTACTAACCTGGTCCTTCCATCAGTCATTACTAACCTGGTCCCTCCATCAGTCATTACTAACCTGGTCCCTCCATCAGTCATTACTAACCTGGTCCCTCCATCAGTCATTACTAACCTGGTCCCTCCATCAGTCATTACTAACCTGGTTCCTCCATCAGTCATTACTAACTTGGTCCCTCCATCAGTCATTACTAACCTGGTCCCTCCATCAGTCTGTATCAGTCATTACTAACCTGGTCCCTCCATCAGTCATTACTAACCTGGTCCCTCCATCAGTCATTACTAACCTGGTCCCTCCATCAGTCTGTATCAGTCATTACTAACCTGGTCCCTCCATCAGTCATTACTAACCTGGTCCCTCCATCAGTCATTACTAACCTGGTCCCTCCATCAGTCATTACTAACCTGGTTCCTCCATCAGTCATTACTAACCTGGTCTCTCCATCAGTCTGTATCAGTCATTACTAACCTGGTCGCTCCATCAGTCATTACTAACCTGGTCCCTCCATCAGTCTGTATCAGTCATTACTAACCTGGTCCCTCCATCAGTCATTACTAACCTGGTCCCTCCATCAGTCATTACTAACCTGTTCCCTCCATCAGTCATTATTAACCTGGTCCCTCCATCAGTCATTACTAACCTGGTCCCTCCATCAGTCATTACTAACCTGGTCCCTCCATCAGGCATTACTAACCTGGTCCCTCCATCAGTCATTACTAACCTGGTCCCTCCATCAGTCATTACCGACCTGGTCCCTCCATCAGTCATTATTAACCTGGTACCTCCATCAGTCATTACTAACCTGGTCCCTCCATCAGTCATTACTAACCTGGTCCCTCCATCAGTCATTACTAACCTGGTTCCTCCATCAGTCATTACTAACCTGGTCTCTCCATCAGTCTGTATCAGTCATTACTAACCTGGTCGCTCCATCAGTCATTACTAACCTGGTCCCTCCATCAGTCTGTATCAGTCATTACTAACCTGGTCCCTCCATCAGTCATTACTAACCTGGTCCCTCCATCAGTCAGTACTAACCTGGTCTCTCCATCAGTCATTACTAACCTGGTCCCTCCATCAGGCATTACTAACCTGGTCCCTCCATCAGTCATTACTAACCTGGTCCCTCCATCAGTCATTACCGACCTGCTCCCTCCATCAGTCATTATTAACCTGGTACCTCCATCAGTCATTACTAACCTGGTCCCTCCATCAGTCATTACTAACCTGGTCCCTCCATCAGTCATTACTAACCTGGTTCCTCCATCAGTCATTACTAACCTGGTCTCTCCATCAGTCTGTATCAGTCATTACTAACCTGGTCGCTCCATCAGTCATTACTAACCTGGTCCCTCCATCAGTCTGTATCAGTCATTACTAACCTGGTCCCTCCATCAGTCATTACTAACCTGGTCCCTCCATCAGTCATTACTAACCTGGTCCCTCCATCAGTCATTATTAACCTGGTCCCTCCATCAGTCATTACTAACCTGGTCCCTCCATCAGTCATTACTAACCTGGTCCCTCCATCAGTCACTACTAACCTGGTCCCTCCATCAGTCTGTATCAGTCATTACTAACCTGGTCCCTCCATCAGTCATTACTAACCTGGTCCCTCCATCAGTCACTACTAACCTGGTCCCTCCATCAGTCTGTATCAGTCATTACTAACCTGGTCCCTCCATCAGTCATTACTAACCTGGTCCCTCCATCAGTCATTACTAACCTGGTCCCTCCATCAGTCATTACTAACCTGGTCCCTCCATCAGTCATTACTAACCTGGTCCCTCCATCAGTCATTACTAACCTGGTCCCTCCATCAGTCATTACTAACCTGGTCCCTCCATCAGTCATTACTAACCTGGTTCCTCCATCAGTCTGTATCAGTCATTACTAACCTGGTCCCTCCATCAGTCATTACTAACCTGGTCCCTCCATCAGTCATTACTAACCTGGTCCCTCCATCAGTCATTACTAACCTGGTCCCTCCATCAGTCATTACTAACCTGGTCCCTCCATCAGTCATTACTAACCTGGTCCCTCCATCAGTCATTACTAACCTGGTCCCTCCATCAGTCATTATTAACCTGGTCACTCCATCAGTCATTACTAACCTGGTCCCTCCATCAGTCATTACTAACCTGGTTCCTCCATCAGTCTGTATCAGTCATTACTAACCTGGTCCCTCCATCAGTCATTACTAACCTGGTCCCTCCATCAGTCATTACTAACCTGGTCCCTCCATCAGTCATTACTAACCTGGACCCTCCATCAGTCATTACTAACTTGGTCCCTCCATCAGTCATTACTAACCTGGTCCCTCGATCAGTCTGTATCAGTCATTACTAACCTGGTCCCTCCATCAGTCATTACTAACCTGGTCCCTCCATCAGTCATTACTAACCTGGTCCCTCCATCAGTCATTACTAACCTGGTCCCTCCATCAGTCATTACTAACCTGGTCCCTCCATCAGTCATTACTAACCTGGTCCCTCCATCAGTCATTACTAACCTGGTCCCTCCATCAGTCATTACTAACCTGGTCCCTCCATCAGTCTGTATCAGTCATTACTAACCTGGTCCCTCCATCAGTCATTACTAACCTGGTCCCTCCATCAGTCATTACTAACCTGGTCCCTCCATCAGTCATTATTAACCTGGTCTCTCCATCAGTCTGTATCAGTCATTACTAACCTGGTCGCTCCATCAGTCATTACTAACCTGGTCCCTCCATCAGTCTGTATCAGTCATTACTAACCTGGTCCCTCCATCAGTCATTACTAACCTGGTCCCTCCATCAGTCATTACTAACCTGGTCCCTCCATCAGTCATTATTAACCTGGTCCCTCCATCAGTCATTACTAACCTGGTCCCTCCATCAGTCATTACTAACCTGGTCCCTCCATCAGTCACTACTAACCTGGTCCCTCCATCAGTCTGTATCAGTCATTACTAACCTGGTCCCTCCATCAGTCATTACTAACCTGGTCCCTCCATCAGTCACTACTAACCTGGTCCCTCCATCAGTCTGTATCAGTCATTACTAACCTGGTCCCTCCATCAGTCATTACTAACCTGGTCCCTCCATCAGTCATTACTAACCTGGTCCCTCCATCAGTCATTACTAACCTGGTCCCTCCATCAGTCATTACTAACCTGGTCCCTCCATCAGTCATTACTAACCTGGTCCCTCCATCAGTCATTACTAACCTGGTCCCTCCATCAGTCATTACTAACCTGGTCCCTCCATCAGTCTGTATCAGTCATTACTAACCTGGTCCCTCCATCAGTCATTACTAACCTGGTCCCTCCATCAGTCATTACTAACCTGGTCCCTCCATCAGTCTGTATCAGTCATTACTAACCTGGTCCCTCTATCAGTCATTACAAACCTGGTCCCTCCATCAGTCATTACTAACCTGGTCCCTCCATCAGTCATTACTAACCTGCTCCCTCCATCAGTCATTACTAACCTGGTCCCTCCATCAGTCATTACTAACCTGGTCTCTCCATCAGTCATTATTAACCTGGTCCCTCCATCAGTCATTACTAACCTGGTCCCTCCATCAGTCATTACTAACCTGGTCCCTCCATCAGTCTGTATCAGTCATTACTAACCTGGTCCCTCCATCAGTCATTACTAACCTGGTCCCTCCATCAGTCATTACTAACCTGGTCCCTCCATCAGTCATTACTAACCTGGTCCCTCCATCAGTCATTACTAACCTGGTCCGTCCATCAGTCATTACTAACCTGGTCCCTCCATCAGTCATTACTAACCTGGTCCCTCCATCAGTCATTACCAACCTGGTCCCTCCATCAGTCATTATTAACCTGGTCCCTCCATCAGTCTGTATCAGTCATTACTAACCTGGTCCCTCCATCAGTCATTACTAACCTGGTCCCTCCATCAGTCATTACTAACCTGGTCCCTCCATCAGTCATTACTAACCTGGTCCCTCCATCAGTCATTACTAACCTGGTTCCTCCATCAGTCATTACTAACCTGGTCCCTCCATCAGTCATTACTAACCTGGTCCCTCCATCAGTCATTATTAACCTGGTCCCTCCATCAGTCTGTATCAGTCATTACTAACCTGGTCCCTCCATCAGTCATTACTAACCTGGTCCCTCCATCAGTCATTACTAACCTGGTCCCTCCATCAGTCATTACTAACCTGGTCCCTCCATCAGTCATTACTAACCTGGTCCCTCCATCAGTCATTACTAACCTGGTCCCTCCATCAGTCATTACTAACCTGGTCCCTCCATCAGTCATTACTAACCTGGTTCCTCCATCAGTCTGTATCAGTCATTACTAACCTGGTCCCTCCATCAGTCATTACTAACCTGGTCCCTCCATCAGTCATTACTAACCTGGTCCCTCCATCAGTCATTACTAACCTGGTCCCTCCATCAGTCATTACTAACCTGGTCCCTCCATCAGTCATTACTAACCTGGTCCCTCCATCAGTCATTACTAACCTGGTCCCTCCATCAGTCATTATTAAACTGGTCCCTCCATCAGTCATTACTAACCTGGTCCCTCCATCAGTCATTACTAACCTGGTTCCTCCATCAGTCTGTATCAGTCATTACTAACCTGGTCCCTCCATCAGTCATTACTAACCTGGTCCCTCTATCAGTCATTACTAACCTGGTCCCTCCATCAGTCATTACTAACCTGGACCCTCCATCAGTCATTACTAACTTGGTCCCTCCATCAGTCATTACTAACCTGGTCCCTCGATCAGTCTGTATCAGTCATTACTAACCTGGTCCCTCCATCAGTCATTACTAACCTGGTCCCTCCATCAGTCATTACTAACCTGGTCCCTCCATCAGTCATTACTAACCTGGTCCCTCCATCAGTCATTACTAACCTGGTCCCTCCATCAGTCATTACTAACCTGGTCCCTCCATCAGTCATTACTAACCTGGTCCCTCCATCAGTCATTACTAACCTGGTCCCTCCATCAGTCATTACTAGCCTGGTCCCTCCATCAGTCATTACTAACCTGGTCCCTCCATCAGTCATTACTAACCTGGTCCTTCCATCAGTCTGTATCAGTCATTACTAACCTGGTCCCTCCATCAGTCATTACTAACCTGGTCCCTCCATCAGTCTGTATCAGTCATTACTAACCTGGTCCCTCCATCAGTCATTACTAACCTGGTCCCTCCATCAGTCATTACTAACCAGGTCCCTCCATCAGTCTGTATCAGTCATTACTAACCTGGTCCCTCCATCAGTCATTACTAACCTGGTCCCTCCATCAGTCATTACTAACCTGGTCCCTCCATCAGTCATTACTAACCTGGTCCCTCCATCAGTCATTACTAACCTGGTCTCTCCATCAGTCATTACTAACCTGGTCCCTCCATCAGTCATTACTAACCTGGTCCCTCCATCAGTCATTACTAACCTGGTTCCTCCATCAGTCATTACTAACCTGGTCCCTCCATCAGTCATTACTAACCTGGTCCCTCCATCAGTCTGTATCAGTCATTACTAACCTGGTCCCTCCATCAGTCATTACTAACCTGGTCCCTCCATCAGTCATTACTAACCTGGTCCCTCCATCAGTCTGTATCAGTCATTACTAACCTGGTCCCTCCATCAGTCATTACTAACCTGGTCCCTCCATCAGTCATTACTAACCTGGTCCCTCCATCAGTCTGTATCAGTCATTACTAACCTGGTCCCTCCATCAGTCATTACTAACCTGGTCCCTCCATCAGTCATTACTAACCTGGTCCCTCCATCAGTCATTACTAACCTGGTCCCTCCATCAGTCATTACTAACCTGGTCCCTCCATCAGTCATTACTAACCTGGTCCCTCCATCAGTCATTACTAACCTGGTCCCTCCATCAGTCATTACTAACCTGGTCTCTCCATCAGTCATTACTAACCTGGTCCCGCCATCAGTCATTACTAACCTGGTCCCTCCATCAGTCTGTATCAGTCATTACTAACCTGGTCCCTCCATCAGTCATTACTAACCTGGTCCCTCCATCAGTCATTACTAACCTGGTCCCTCCATCAGTCTGTATCAGTCATTACTAACCTGGTCCCTCCATCAGTCATTACTAACCTGGTCCCTCCATCAGTCATTACTAACCTGGTCCCTCCATCAGTCATTACTAACCTGGTCCCTCCATCAGTCATTACTAACCTGGTTCCTCCATCAGTCATTACTAACCTGGTTCCTCCACAGGCCATAGCTGTAATTCTGTTAGACTGTAACTACTGAAGCTATCTTTTTTCCTTTCCCTGCTCACTCTTCAGCATGCTGGGAGTGCTGTGCACGGTTTACAAATTAAATGTTGAGCTCTCACACTTGCTGCTTCTCTTCCAATCTCTCTTGGTCTTTTATCTTTACGCACTTTCCGTCTACACACAGTCACATCCTCTCCTTCTACCTGCCTCTCTGTATCTCTACCCCCCCCCCACCTCTCCTTCTACCTGCCTCTCTGTATCTCTCTGTATCTCTACCCCACCCACCTCTCCTTCTACCTGCCTCTCTGTATCTCTCTGTATCTCTACCCCCCCCCACCTCTCCTTCTACCTGCCTCTCTGTATCTCTCTATATCTCTACCCCACCCACCTCTCCTTCTACCTGCCTCTCTGTATCTCTACTCCCCCACCTCTCCTTCTACCTGCCTCTCTGTATCTCTACTCCCCCCACCTCTCCTTCTACCTGCCTCTCTGTATCTCTCTGTATCTCTACCCCCCCCACCTCTCCTTCTACCTGCCTCTCTGTATCTCTACCCCCCCCCACCTCTCCTTCTACCTGCCTCTCTGTATCTCTACCCCCCCACCTCTCCTTCTACCTGCCTCTCTGTATCTCTACCCCCCCACCTCTCCTTCTCCCTGCCTCTCTGTATCTCTGTATCTCTACCCCCCACCTCTCCTCCTACCTGTCTCTCTGTATCTCTACCCCCCCCACCTCTCCTTCTACCTGCCTCTCTGTATCTCTACCCCCACCTCTCCTTCTACCTGCCTCTCTGTATCTCTACCCCCCCACCTCTCCTTCTACCTGCCTCTCTGTATCTCTACCCCCCCCACCTCTCCTTCTACCTGCCTCTCTGTATCTCTGTATCTCTACCCCCCCCCACCTCTCCTTCTACCTGCCTCTCTGTATCTCTGTATCTCTACCCCCCCCACCTCTCCTTCTACCTGCCTCTCTGTATCTCTTCCCCCCACCTCTCCTTCTACCTGCCTCTCTATATCTCTACCCCCCCCACCTCTCCTTCTACCTGCCTCTCTGTATCTCTGTATCTCTACCCCCCACCTCTCCTCCTACCTGCCTCTCTGTATCTCTACCCCCCCACCTAACCTTCTACCTGCCTCTCTGTATCTCTTCCCCCCACCTCTCCTTCTACCTGCCTCTCTGTATCTCTACCCCCCCACCTCTCCTTCTACCTGTCTCTCTGTATCTCTACCCCACCCCACCTCTCCTTCTACCTGCCTCTCTGTATCTCTACCCCCCACCTCTCCTTCTACCTGCCTCTCTGTATCTCTACCCCCCATCTCTCCTTCTACCTGCCTCTCTGTATCTCTATCCACCCACCTCTCTGACTGGGTGACTAACTGGCTGACTGACTGACTGACTGGCTGGCTGACTGGGTGACTGACTGACAGACTGACTGACTGACAGACTGACTGACAGACTGACTGGGTGACTGACTGACTGACTGACTAACTGATTAACTGACTGACTGGGTGACTGACTGACTGACAGACTGGGTGACAGACTGGGTGACTAACTGACTGACTGACTGACTAACTGACTGGGTGACTAACTGACTAACTGACTGGGTGACTAACTGACTAACTGACTGGGTGACTAACTGACTAACTGATTGGGTGACTAACTGACTGACTGACTGACTGACTGGGTGACTGACTGACTGACTGACTGACTGACTGGGTGACTGACTGACTGACTGACTGGGTTACTGACTGACTGGCTGACTGACTGACTAACTGGGTGACTGACTGACTGACTGACTGACTGGGTAAGTCATGATGGAATACGACACCGCATCTCAGTCTCTGATACGTTCTGCAACATCATATACAACGTTTACATCTGCACTGCAGTTCTGCACAAAATAACATCACATCATAGAACTGTAGTCCATATCATTTAAACATACCCCATTACATGGGCTGTGGACAGGACTATAACAGGGACAACCACAGGGCTGTGGACAGGGCTATAACAGGGACAACCACAGAACTATAACATGGATAACCACAGGACTGTGGACAGGACTATAACAGGGACAACCACAGGACTATAACAGGGACAACCACAGGACTATAACAGGGACAACCACAGGGCTATAACAGGGACAACCACAGGACTATAACAGGGACAACCACAGGGCTGTGGACAGGACTATAACAGGGACAACCACAGGACTATAACAGGGACAACCACAGGACTATAACAGGGACAACCACAGGACTATAACAGGGACAACCACAGGACTATAACAGGGACAACCACAGGACTGTGGACAGGGCTATAACAGGGACAACCACAGGGCTGTGGACAGGACTATAACAGGGACAACCACAGGACTGTGGACAGGGCTATAACAGGGACAACCACAGGGCTGTGGACAGGACTATAACAGGGACAACCACAGGACTATAACAGGGACAACCACAGGACTATAACAGGGACAACCACAGGACTATAACAGGGACAACCACAGGACTATAACAGGGACAACCACAGGGCTGTGGACAGGACTATAACAGGGACAACCACAGGACTGTGGACAGGGCTATAACAGGGACAACCACAGGACTGTGGACAGGGCTATAACAGGGACAACCACAGGACTGTGGACAGGGCTATAACAGGGACAACCACAGGGCTGTGGACAGGACTATAACAGGGACAACCACAGGACTATAACAGGGACAACCACAGGACTATAACATGGATAACCACAGGGCTGTGGACAGGACTATAACAGGGACAACCACAGGGCTGTGGACATGGCTATAACAGGGACAACCACAGGGCTGTGGACAGGACTATAACAGGGACAACCACAGGACTATAACAGGGACAACCACAGGACTATAACATGGATAACCACAGGGCTGTGGACAGGACTATAACAGGGACAACCACAGGGCTGTGGACAGGGCTATAACAGGGACAACCACAGGGCTGTGGACAGGACTATAACAGGGACAACCACAGGACTATAACATGGATAACCACAGGGCTGTGGACAGGACTATAACAGGGACAACCACAGGGCTGTGGACAGGGCTATAACGGGGACAACCACAGGACTATAACATGGATAACCACAGGGCTGTGGACAGGACTATAACAGGGACAACCACAGGACTGTGGACAGGGCTATAACAGGGACAACCACAGGGCTGTGGACAGGACTATAACAGGGACAACCACAGGGCTGTGGACAGGACTATAACAGGGACAACCACAGGGCTGTGGACAGGGCTATAACAGGGACAACCACAGGACTATAACATGGATAACCACAGGGCTGTGGACAGGACTATAACAGGGACAACCACAGGACTGTGGACAGGGCTATAACAGGGACAACCACTGGGCTATAACAGGGACAACCACAGGGCTATAACAGGGACAACCACAGGACTATAACAGGGACAACCACAGGGCTATAACAGGGACAACCACAGGGCTATAACAGGGACAACCACAGGGTCAACCACAGGACTATAGCAGGGACAACCACAGGGCTATAACAGGGACAACCACAGGGCTATAACAGGGTCAACCACAGGGTCAACCACAGGACTATAACAGGGACAACCACAGGGCTATAACAGGGACAACCACAGGGCTATAACAGGGACAACCACAGGGCTATAACAGGGACAACCACAGGGCTATAACAGGGTCAACCACAGGGTCAACCACAGGGTCAACCACAGGACTATAACAGGGACAACCACAGGGCTATAACAGGGACAACCACAGGGCTATAACAGGGACAACCACAGGGACAACCACAGGACTATAACAGGGACAACCACAGGGTCAACCACAGGGCTATAACAGGGTCAACCACAGGGCTATAACAGGGACAACCACAGGGACAACCACAGGACTATAACAGGGACAACCACAGGGTCAACCACAGGACTATAACAGGGACAACCACAGGACTGTGGACAGGGCTATAACAGGGACAACCACTGGGCTATAACAGGGACAACCACAGGGCTATAACAGGGACAACCACATGACTATAACAGGGACAACCACAGGGCTATAACAGGGTCAACCACAGGGACAACAACAGGGCTATAACAGGGACAACCACAGGGCTATAACAGGGAGAACCACAGGGCTATAACAGGGACAACCACATGGCTATAACAGGGACAACCACAGGGCTATAACAGGGACAACCACAGGGCTATAACAGGGTCAACCACAGGGCTATAACAGGGACAACCACAGGGCTATAACAGGGACAACCACAGGGCTATAACAGGGACAACCACAGGGCTATAACAGGGACAACCACAGGGCTATAACAGGGACAACCACAGGGCTATAACAGGGACAACCACAGGACTTTAACAGGGACAACCACAGGGCTATAACAGGGACAACCACAGGGCTATAACAGGGTCAACCACAGGGCTATAACAGGGTCAACCACAGGACTATAACAGGGACAACCACAGGACTATACCAGGGACAACCACAGGACTATAACAGGGACAACCACATGGCTATAACAGGGACAACCACAGGGCTATAAACACAGGGCTATAACAGGGACAACCACAGGGCTATAGCAGGGACAACCACAGGGCTATAACAGGGACAACCACAGGGCTATAACAGGGACAACCAAAGGGCTATAACAGGGACAACCACAGGGCTATACCAGGGACAACCACAGGGCTATAACAGGGACAACCACAGGGCTATAACAGAGACAACCACAGGGCTATAACAGGGACAACCACAGGGCTATAACAGGGACAACCACAGGGTCAACCACAGGACTATAACAGGGACAACCACAGGACTGTGGACAGGGCTATAACAGGGACAACCACTGGGCTATAACAGGGACAACCACAGGGCTATAACAGGGTCAACCACAGGGACAACCACAGGGCTATAACAGGGACAACCACAGGGCTATAACAGGGTCAACCACAGGGTCAACCACAGGACTATAACAGGGACAACCACAGGGCTATAACAGGGACAACCACAGGGCTATAACAGGGACAACCACAGGGACAACCACAGGACTATAACAGGGACAACCACAGGTTCAACCACAGGACTATAACAGGGACAACCACAGGGCTATAACAGGGTCAACCACAGGGCTATCACAGGGACAACCACAGGACTATAACAGGGACAACCACAGGGTCAACCACAGGACTATAACAGGGACAACCACAGGACTGTGGACAGGGCTATAACAGGGACAACCACTGGGCTATTACAGGGACAACCACAGGGCTATAACAGGGACAACCACAGGACTATAACAGGGACAACCACAGGGCTATAACAGGGTCAACCACAGGGACAACCACAGGGCTATAACAGGGACAACCACAGGGCTATAACAGGGACAACCACAGGGCTATAACAGGGTCAACCACAGGGTCAACCACAGGACTATAACAGGGACAACCACAGGGCTATAACAGGGACAACCACAGGGCTATAACAGGGACAACCACAGGGCTATAACAGGGTCAACCACAGGACTATAACAGGGACAACCACAGGGCTATAACAGGGACAACCACAGGGACAACCACAGGGCTATAACAGGGACAACCACAGGACTATAACAGGGACAACCACAGGACTATAACAGGGACAACCACAGGGCTATAACAGGGACAACCACAGGGACAACCACAGGACTATAACAGGGACAACCACAGGGTCAACCACAGGGCTATAACAGGGTCAACCACAGGGCTATAACAGGGACAACCACAGGGACAACCACAGGACTATAACAGGGACAACCACAGGGTCAACCACAGGACTATAACAGGGACAACCACAGGACTGTGGACAGGGCTATAACAGGGACAACCACTGGGCTATAACAGGGACAACCACAGGGCTATAACAGGGACAACCACATGACTATAACAGGGACAACCACAGGGCTATAACAGGGTCAACCACAGGGACAACAACAGGGCTATAACAGGGACAACCACAGGGCTATAACAGGGACAACCACAGGGCTATAACAGGGTCAATAACAGGGTCAACCACAGGACTATAACAGGGACAACCACAGGGCTATAACAGGGACAACCACAGGGCTATAACAGGGTCAACCACAGGGCTATAACAGGGTCAACCACAGGACTATAACAGGGACAACCACAGGACTATAACAGGGACAACCACAGGACTATAACAGGGACAACCACATGGCTATAACAGGGACAACCACAGGGCTATAACAGGGACAACCACAGGGCTATAACAGGGTCAACCACAGGGCTATAACAGGGACAACCACAGGGCTATAACAGGGACAACCACAGGGCTATAACAGGGACAACCACAGGGCTATAACAGGGACAACCACAGGGCTATAACAGGGACAACCACAGGGCTATAACAGGGACAACCACAGGACTTTAACAGGGACAACCACAGGGCTATAACAGGGACAACCACAGGGCTATAACAGGGTCAACCACAGGGCTATAACAGGGTCAACCACAGGACTATAACAGGGACAACCACAGGACTATACCAGGGACAACCACAGGACTATAACAGGGACAACCACATGGCTATAACAGGGACAACCACAGGGCTATAAACACAGGGCTATAACAGGGACAACCACAGGGCTATAGCAGGGACAACCACAGGGCTATAACAGGGACAACCACAGGGCTATAACAGGGACAACCAAAGGGCTATAACAGGGACAACCACAGGGCTATACCAGGGACAACCACAGGGCTATAACAGGGACAACCACAGGGCTATAACAGAGACAACCACAGGGCTATAACAGGGACAACCACAGGGCTATAACAGGGACAACCACAGGGTCAACCACAGGACTATAACAGGGACAACCACAGGACTGTGGACAGGGCTATAACAGGGACAACCACTGGGCTATAACAGGGACAACCACAGGGCTATAACAGGGTCAACCACAGGGACAACCACAGGGCTATAACAGGGACAACCACAGGGCTATAACAGGGTCAACCACAGGGTCAACCACAGGACTATAACAGGGACAACCACAGGGCTATAACAGGGACAACCACAGGGCTATAACAGGGACAACCACAGGGACAACCACAGGACTATAACAGGGACAACCACAGGTTCAACCACAGGACTATAACAGGGACAACCACAGGGCTATAACAGGGTCAACCACAGGGCTATCACAGGGACAACCACAGGACTATAACAGGGACAACCACAGGGTCAACCACAGGACTATAACAGGGACAACCACAGGACTGTGGACAGGGCTATAACAGGGACAACCACTGGGCTATTACAGGGACAACCACAGGGCTATAACAGGGACAACCACAGGACTATAACAGGGACAACCACAGGGCTATAACAGGGTCAACCACAGGGACAACCACAGGGCTATAACAGGGACAACCACAGGGCTATAACAGGGACAACCACAGGGCTATAACAGGGTCAACCACAGGGTCAACCACAGGACTATAACAGGGACAACCACAGGGCTATAACAGGGACAACCACAGGGCTATAACAGGGACAACCACAGGGCTATAACAGGGTCAACCACAGGGCTATAACAGGGACAACCACAGGGCTATAACAGGGACAACCACAGGGCTATAACAGGGACAACCACAGGGCTATAACAGGGACAACCACAGGGCTATAACAGGGACAACCACAGGGCTATAACAGGGACAACCACAGGACTTTAACAGGGACAACCACAGGGCTATAACAGGGACAACCACAGGGCTATAGCAGGGACAACCACAGGGCTATAGCAGAGACAACCACAGGACTATAACAGGGACAACCACAGGACTATACCAGGGACAACCACAGGACTATAACAGGGACAACCACATGGCTATAACAGGGACAACCACAGGGCTATAAACACAGGGCTATAACAGGGACAACCACAGGGCTATAGCAGGGACAACCACAGGGCTATAACAGGGACAACCACAGGGCTATAACAGGGACAACCAAAGGGCTATAACAGGGACAACCACAGGGCTATACCAGGGACAACCACAGGGCTATAACAGGGACAACCACAGGGCTATAACAGAGACAACCACAGGGCTATAACAGGGACAACCACAGGGCTATAACAGGGACAACCACAGGGTCAACCACAGGACTATAACAGGGACAACCACAGGACTGTGGACAGGGCTATAACAGGGACAACCACTGGGCTATAACAGGGACAACCACAGGGCTATAACAGGGTCAACCACAGGGACAACCACAGGGCTATAACAGGGACAACCACAGGGCTATAACAGGGTAAACCACAGGGTCAACCACAGGACTATAACAGGGACAACCACAGGGCTATAACAGGGACAACCACAGGGCTATAACAGGGACAACCACAGGGACAACCACAGGACTATAACAGGGACAACCACAGGTTCAACCACAGGACTATAACAGGGACAACCACAGGGCTATAACAGGGTCAACCACAGGGCTATCACAGGGACAACCACAGGACTATAACAGGGACAACCACAGGGTCAACCACAGGACTATAACAGGGACAACCACAGGACTGTGGACAGGGCTATAACAGGGACAACCACTGGGCTATTACAGGGACAACCACAGGGCTATAACAGGGACAACCACAGGACTATAACAGGGACAACCACAGGGCTATAACAGGGTCAACCACAGGGACAACCACAGGGCTATAACAGGGACAACCACAGGGCTATAACAGGGACAACCACAGGGCTATAACAGGGTCAACCACAGGGTCAACCACAGGACTATAACAGGGACAACCACAGGGCTATAACAGGGACAACCACAGGGCTATAACAGGGACAACCACAGGGCTATAACAGGGTCAACCACAGGACTATAACAGGGACAACCACAGGGCTATAACAGGGACAACCACAGGGACAACCACAGGGCTATAACAGGGACAACCACAGGACTATAACAGGGACAACCACAGGACTATAACAGGGACAACCACAGGGCTATAACAGGGACAACCACAGGACTTTAACAGGGACAACCACAGGGCTATAACAGGGTCAACCACAGGGCTATACCAGGGACAACCAGAGGACTATACCAGGGACAACCACAGGGCTATAACAGGGACAACCACAGGGCTATAACAGGGACAACCACAGGGCTATAACAGGGACAACCACAGGGCTATACCAGGGACAACCAGAGGACTATACCAGGGACAACCACAGGGCTATAACAGGGACAACCACAGGGACAACCACAGGACTATAGCAGGGACAACCACAGGGCTATAACAGGGACAACCACAGGGCTATAGCAGGGACAACCACAGGGCTATAGCAGAGACAACCACAGGACTATAACAGGGACAACCACAGGGCTATAACAGGGACAACCACAGGGACAACCACAGGGCTATAACAGGGACAACCACAGGACTATAACAGGGACAACCACAGGGCTATAGCAGGGACAACCACAGGGCTGTGGATTGGGACTATAGCAGGGACAACCACAGGGCTATGGCAGGGACAACTACAGGACTATAACACACACTGACACAGGACCCCATTATAGAGACATCTTGTCCCATCCATCAGAACCATTACAGGCCCTGTCTGAGATAGATAGTTCTGTGTGTACTCAGCCCTGCCTGCGACAGACAGACAGACAGACAGACAGACGGACGGATAGATAGATAGATCTGTGTACTCAGCCCTGCATGCGACAAACAGACAGACGGACGGACGGACGAACGGAAGGATGGATAGATAGATAGATATAGGTAGATAGGTAGATATAGGTAGATAGATATATACGTAGATAGATAGGTAGGTCTTGCTGTGTACTCACCCCTTCTGCTTTCTCCTCTGTGTTGGCCAGCATCTCCTGCAGGGCCCGGACTGAGAGGGACTGCTCCAGGACAAACGTACAGATGGACAGGTCTGGAGGGACATTCTGGAAGAGAACACAGCCAGGTTAGAAGGGAACTGTAGTCCTGGAGCAGGTCGGTCTGGGAGATGTAGTCCAGTCAAAGGATAAACCGCCAGGTTAGAAGGGAACTGTAGTCCTGGAGCAGGTCAGTCTGGGAGATGTAGTCCAGTCAAAGGATAAACAGCCAGGTTAGAAGGGAACTGTAGTCCTGGAGCAGGTCAGTCTGGGAGATGTAGTCCAGTCAAAGGATAAACAGCCAGGTTAGAAGGGAACTGTAGTCCTGGAGCAGGTCAGTCTGGGAGATGTAGTCCAGTCAAAGGATAAACAGCCAGGTTAGAAGGGAACTGTAGTCCTGGAGCAGGTCAGTCTGGGAGATGTAGTCCAGTCAAAGGATACACAGCCAGGTTAGAAGGGAACTGTAGTCCTGGAGCAGGTCAGTCTGGGAGATGTAGTCCAGTCAAAGGATAAACAGCCAGGTTAGAAGGGACCTGTAGACCTGGAGCAGGTCAGTCTGGGAGATGTAGTCCAGTCAAAGGATAAACAGCCAGGTTAGAAGGGAACTGTAGTCCTGGAGCAGGTCAGTCTGGGAGATGTAGTCCAGTCAAAGGATAAACATCCAGGTTAGAAGGGAACTGTAGTCCTGGAGCAGGTCAGTCTGGGAGATGTAGTCCAGTCAAAGGATAAACAGCCAGGTTAGAAGGGAACTGTAGTCCTGGAGGAGGTCAGTCTGGGAGATGTAGTCCAGTCAAAGGATAAACAGCCAGGTTAGAAGGGAACTGTAGTCCTGGAGCAGGTCAGTCTGGAAGATGTAGTCCAGTCAAAGATAAACAGCCAGGTTAGAAGGGAACTGTAGTCCTGGAGCAGGTCAGTCTGGGAGATGTAGTCCAGTCAAAGGATAAACAGCCAGGTTAGAAGGGAACTGTAGTCCTGGAGCAGGTCAGTCTGGGAGATGTAGTCCAGTCAAAGGATAAACCGCCAGGTTAGAAGGGAACTGTAGTCCTGGAGCAGGTCAGTCTGGGGGTTGTAGTCCAGTCAAAGGATAAACAGCCAGGTTAGAAGGGACCTGTAGTCCTGGAGCAGGTCAGTCTGGGAGATGTAGTCCAGTCAAAGATTAACAGCCAGGTTAGAAGGGAACTGTAGTCCTGGAGCAGGTCAGTCTGGGAGATGTAGTCCAGTCAAAGGATAAACAGCCAGGTTAGAAGGGCACTGTAGTCCTGGAGCAGGTCAGTCTGGGAGATGTAGTCCAGTCAAAGGATAAACAGCCAGGTTAGAAGGGAACTGTAGTCCTGGAGCAGGTCAGTCTGGGAGATGTAGTCCAGTCAAAGGATAAACCGCCAGGTTAGAAGGGAACTGTAGTCCTGGAGCAGGTCAGTCTGGGAGATGTAGTCCAGTCAAAGATAAACAGCCAGGTTAGAAGGGAACTGTAGTCCTGGAGCAGGTCAGTCTGGGGGTTGTAGTCCAGTCAAAGGATAAACCGCCAGGTTAGAAGGGAACTGTAGTCCTGGAGCAGGTCAGTCTGGGAGATGTAGTCCAGTCAAAGGATAAACAGCCAGGTTAGAAGGGAACTGTAGTCCTGGAGCAGGTCAGTCTGGGAGATGTAGTCCAG
This sequence comes from Oncorhynchus clarkii lewisi, assembly GCF_045791955.1. Taxonomy (NCBI): domain Eukaryota; kingdom Metazoa; phylum Chordata; class Actinopteri; order Salmoniformes; family Salmonidae; genus Oncorhynchus; species Oncorhynchus clarkii. The sequence continues at coordinate 33,025 of NW_027258445.1, forward strand.
TCAAAGGATAAACAGCCAGGTTAGAAGGGAACTGTAGTCCTGGAGCAGGTCAGTCTGGGAGATGTAGTCCAGTCAAAGATAAACAGCCAGGTTAGAAGGGAACTGTAGTCCTGGAACAGGTCAGTCTGGGGGTTGTAGTCCAGTCAAAGGATAAACCGCCAGGTTAGAAGGGACCTGTAGTCCTGGAGCAGGTCAGTCTGGGGGTTGTAGTCCAGTCAAAGATAAACAGCCAGGTTAGAAGGGAACTGTAGTACTGGAGCAGGTCAGTCTGGGAGATGTAGTCCAGTCTAGCGATAAACATGATGCAATGCAGTCTGGTAGATGTGGCTCCTGTGTTCACCTTAGAGTTGGATGTTGACTCGAGGAAGCAGAGTCTATTTCCGAAGCCCTCCGCTGCCAGACACAGCTTCTGCTGCTCCTTGTGGACTGTGGCAGAACACTGCAGGACAACCTCGTCGTCCTGGAGACACAGAGACAGGAAGTAGCAGTTAGAACCAACACAGAAAACCCCTGGTCACTGTGGCAGAACACTGCAGGACAACCTCGTCGTCCTGGAGACACAGAGACAGGAAGTAGCAGTTAGAACCAACACAGAAAACCCCTGGTCACTGTGGCAGAACACTGCAGGAAACCTCATCGTCCTGGAGACACATAGACAGGAAGTAGCAGTTAGAACCAACACAGTAAACCCCTGGTCACTGTGGCAGAACACTGCAGGACAACCTTGTCGTCCTGGAGACACAGAGACAGGAAGTAGCAGTTAGAACCAACACAGAAAACCCCTGGTCACTGTGGGGTAGAGACACAGCAGAGAACCAACACAGAAAACCCTGGTCACTGTGGGGTAGAGACACAGCAGAGAACCAACACAGAAAACCTTGGTCACTGTGGGGTAGAGAGACACAGCAGAGAACCAACACAGCCTTGTCATCGCCAACGATCTCCAACCTGGCAACTATCTAAGATGTGTGACCTCCAGAGTCAAGCCTGCTCCACGGTGGGGTAGAGACACACAGCAGAGAACCAACACAGCCTTGTCATCGCCAACGATCTCCAACCTGGGCATCGATCTAAGATGTGTGACCTCCAGAGTCAAGCCTGCTCCACGGTGGTTTAGAGAGACACAGCAGAGAACAGAAAACCCTGCTCACTGTGGGGTAGAGAGAGAGCAGAGAACAGAAAACCCTGGTCACTGTGGGGTAGAGAGACACAGCAGAGAACAGAAAACCCTGGTCACTGTGGGGTAGAGACACAGCAGAGAACCAACAAAGCCTTGTCATCGCCAACGATCTCCAACCTGGGCAATTATCTAAGATGTGTGACCTCCAGAGTCAAGCCTGCTCCACGGTGGGCGTCCGCCAGGGAAGCCTTCTGTCATGACTAACGAGGGCCAAAGGGGCTCTTTTCAACGGAGTAACTGGCAATAGGAGCATCTCAGTCACCACACTGCACTCAGCAGCGCCTAGAGGGGTCAGGCTTTACCCCAGCAAACAGGGGTCGTCCTGTGGACATGAGACGTTATCCCACTGACGCGCAGAGAACGTTCTAGGAAAATTCCACCTTTAATAAATATATATCTACAATACAGACACTACATTCCACCTATAATATATATATATATATATCTACAATACAGACACTACATTCCACCTATAATAAATATATATCTACAATACAGACACTACATTCCACCTTTAATAAATATATATCTACAATACAGACACTACATTCCACCTATAATAAATATATATCTACAATACAGACACTACATTCCACCTATAATAAATATATATCTACAATACAGACACTACATTCCACCTTTAATAAATATATATATACAATATAGACACTACATTCCACCTATAATGAATATATATCTACAATACAGACACTACATTCCACCTATAGTAAATATATATCTACAATACAGACACTACATTCCACCTATAATATATATATATATCTACAATACAGACACTACATTCCACCTATAATAAATATATATCTACAATACAGACACTACATTCCACCTATAATAAATATATATCTACAATATAGACACTACATTCCACCTATAATGAATATATATCTACAATACAGACACTACATTCCACCTATTGTAAATATATATCTACAATACAGACACTACATTCCACCTATAATATATATATATATATCTACAATACAGACACTACATTCCACCTATAGTAAATATATATCTACAATACAGACACTACATTCCACCTTTAATAAATATATATCTACAATACAGACACTACATTCCACCTATAGTAAATATATATCTACAATACAGACACTACATTCCACCTATAATATATATATATATATCTACAATACAGACACTACATTCCACCTATAATAAATATATATCTACAATACAGACACTACATTCCACCTATAATAAATATATATCTACAATATAGACACTACATTCCACCTATAATGAATATATATCTACAATACAGACACTACATTCCACCTTTAATAAATATATATCTACAATACAGACACTACATTCCACCTTTAATAAATATATATCTACAATACAGACACTACATTCCACCTATAATAAATATATATATACAATATAGACACTACATTCCACCTATAATCAATATATAACTACAATACAGACACTACATTCCACCTTTAATAAATATATATCTACAATACAGACACTACATTCCACCTTTAATAAATATATATCTACAATTCAAGGCGGTCTTCTAAAATACAGTATAATTCCAACATCTTCCCTGCTCAGGTGCATCATTCCTTCAGGATACTCATGAAATACAGGACTTTATTAAGCCCCTCACCCTGTTCAGCATTCCTTCAGGATACTCATGAAATACAGGACTTTATAGAGCCCCTCACCCTGTTCAGCATTCCATCTATTATTACTGTAGAATCTATTACACTGTAGAAGGAGATGAGAGGGTCTATTACACTGTAGAAGGAGACGAGAGGGTCTATTACACTGTAGAAGGAGATGAGAGGGTCTATTACACTGTAGAAGGAGATGAGAGGGTCTATTACACTGTAGAAGGAGACGAGAGGGTCTATTACACTGTAGAAGGAGATGAGAGGGTCTATTACACTGTAGAAGGAGATGAGAGGGTCTATAACACTGTAGAATGAGATGAGAGGGTCTATTACACTGTAGAAGGAGATGAGGGTCTATTACACTGTAGAAGGAGACGAGGGTCTATTACACTGTAGAAGGAGACGAGAGGGTCTATTACACTGTAGAAGGAGACGAGAGGGTCTATTACACTGTAGAAGGAGACGAGAGGGTCTATTACACTGTAGAAGGAGATGAGAGGGTCTATTACGCTGTAGAATGAGACGAGAGGGTCTATTACACTGTAGAAGGAGATGAGGGTCTATTACACTGTAGAAGGAGATGAGAGGGTCTATTACACTGTAGAAGGAGATGAGAGGGTCTATTACACTGTAGAAGGAGATGAGAGGGTCTATTACACTGTAGAAGGAGATGAGAGGGTCTATTACACTGTAGAAGGAGACGAGAGGGTCTATTACACTGTAGAAGGAGATTAGAGGGTCTATTACACTGTAGGAGGAGATTAGAGGGTCTATTACACTGTAGAAGGAGATGAGAGGGTCTATTACACTGTAGAAGGAGATGAGAGGGTCTATAACACTGTAGAAGGAGATGAGAGGGTCTATTACACTGTAGAAGGAGATTAGAGGGTCTATTACACTGTAGGAGGAGATTAGAGGGTCTATTACACTGTAGAAGGAGATGAGAGGGTCTATTACACTGTAGAAGGAGATGAGAGGGTCTATAACACTGTAGAAGGAGATGAGAGGGTCTATTACACTGTAGAAGGAGATGAGAGGGTCTATTACACTGTAGAAGGAGATGAGGGTCTATTACACTGTAGAAGGAGACGAGGGTCTATTACACTGTAGAAGGAGATGAGAGGGTCTATTACGCTGTAGAATGAGACGAGAGGGTCTATTACACTGTAGAAGGAGATGAGGGTCTATTACACTGTAGAAGGAGATGAGAGGGTCTATTACACTGTAGAAGGAGATGAGAGGGTCTTTTACACTGTAGAAGGAGATGAGAGGGTCTATTACACTGTAGAAGGAGATGAGAGGGTCTATTACACTGTAGAAGGAGACGAGAGGGTCTATTACACTGTAGAAGGAGACGAGAGGGTCTATTACACTGTAGAAGGAGACGAGAGGGTCTATTACACTGTAGAAGGAGATGAGAGGGTCTATTACGCTGTAGAATGAGACGAGAGGGTCTATTACACTGTAGAAGGAGATGAGGGTCTATTACACTGTAGAAGGAGATGAGAGGGTCTATTACACTGTAGAAGGAGATGAGAGGGTCTATTACACTGTAGAAGGAGATGAGAGGGTCTATTACACTGTAGAAGGAGATGAGAGGGTCTATTACACTGTAGAAGGAGACGAGAG
>NW_027258445.1:42500-75156 GCF_045791955.1 Oncorhynchus clarkii lewisi
ATACTGCTAAGTGGGTATATAGATGTATTACTGCTGAGTGGGTATATAGATGTTTTACTGCTGAGTGGGTATATAGATGTTTTACTGCTGAGTGGGTATATGGATGTTTTACTGCTGAGTGGGTATATAGATGTATTACTGCTGAGTGGGTATATAGATGTTTTACTGCTGAGTGGGTATATAGATGTATTACTGCTGAGTGGGTATATAGATGTATTACTGCTGAGTGGGTATACTCTAACCTAACCCCTACCCACATACCACTCTAACCCCTACCCACATACCACTCTAATCTAACCCCAACCCACATACCACTCTAATCCCTACCCACATACCACTCTAATCTAAAACCTACCCACATACCACTATAATCTTATCCCTACCCACATACCACTCTAATCCCTACCCACATACAACTCTAACCTAACCCCTACCCACATACAACTCTAACCTAACCCCTACCCACATACCACTCTAATCTAACCCCTACCCACATACCACTCTAATCTAAACCCTACCCACATACCACTCTAATCTAAACCCTACCCACATACCACTCTAATCTAAACCCTACCCACATACCACTCTAATCCCTACCCACATACCACTCTAATCCCTACCCACATACCACTCTAATCTAAAACCTACCCACATACCACTCTAATCTAACCCCTACCCACATACCACTCTAATCCCTACCCACATACCACTCTAATCTCTACCCACATACCACTCTAATCTAATCCCTACCCACATACCACTCTAATCTCTACCCACATACCACTCTAATCCCTACCCACATACCACTCTAATCCCTACACACATACCACTCTAATCCCTACCCACATACCACTCTAATCTAACCTCTACCCACATACCACTCTAATCTAAAACCTACCCACATACCACTCTAATCTAACCCCTACCCACATACCACTCTAATCCCTACCCACATACCACTCTAATCTCTACCCACATACCACTCTAATCTCTACCCACATACCACTCTAATCTAACCTCTACCCACATACCACTCCAATCTTAGCCCTACCCACATAACACTCTAATCTAACCCATACCCAGATACCACTCTAATCTAACCCCTACCCACATACCACTCTAATCTAACCCCTACCCACATACCACTCTAATCCCTACCCACATACCACTCTAATCTAATCCCTACCCATATACCACTCTAATCCCTACACACATACCACTCTAATCCCTACCCACATACCACACTATTCTAACCCCTAACCACATACCACTCCAATCTAATCCCTACCCACATACCACTCCAATCTAATCCCTACCCACATACCACTCCAATCTAATCCCTAACCACATACCACTCTAATCTCTACCCACATACCACTCTAACCTAACCCCTACCCACATACCACTCTAATCTAACCCCTACCCACATACCACTCTAATCTAAACCCCACCCACATACCACTCTAATCTAACCCCTACCCACCGACCGCGTTGCATAACATAGGCAGCGTCCCAAATTGCACCCTATTTCCACTGTAGTGCACAATTGGGACACAGATCTAACTCCCTCTTTCCGCTTCAGGATCCACAGCTGCTGCTGCCTGCTCTCTGGAATGAGTGAGACTCGGGAGATCAGAGGGAAGAAGGGATGTCTGAGACGTACCGTTCTTTGATGGGAGGAGACGCATTCAACACAGTCAGGATACTTTTCATTATGGTGTGTCTGGGTAGATGTGATTGTTTTTTAAATAAAACATAACACAACAGGCCTCGATGTAAAAACCCATTTGAAACATGAAACATGTCTGAAGACGACGAGATGTAAAAACATCTCTGACGTAAACATCATGTAAAGGCTGGTGTTCTTCTTCTTCTGTCTCCTGAATGGAAATATGTTTATGATTGTCATGGCTGGGAGCCATAGCTCATAAATCAACCCTGACTTCAGTATGCGAATCGCTGCTGACATCAAACTTGGACACGACAGACAACAACACGACGTGGAATTAATGTCACCAAAAAGCACCTTAATCAAAGGAGGGAGGTTACTCTCCGTATCTCTCCCTCTCATTACTCTGGTATATTCCTCTCTCTCTCTCTCATTACTCTGGTACATTCCTCTCTCTCTCTCTATCTCTCTCTCTCTCTCTCTCTCTCTCTCTCTCATTACTCTAGTATATTCCTCTCTCTCTCATTACTCTACTACATTCCACTCTATATCTCTCTCTCTCTCATTACTCTAGTACATTCCTCTCTCTCTCTCTCTCTCTCTCATTACTCTAGTACATTCCTCTCTCTCTCTCTCATTACTCTAGTATATTCCTCTCTCTCTCATTACTCTAGTACATTCCTCTCTCTCTCTCTCTCTCATTACTCTAGTACATTCCTCTCTCTCTCTCTCTCATTACTCTAGTATATTCCTCTCTCTCTCTCATTACTCTAGTACATTCCTCTCTCTCTCTCTCTCTCTCTCTCTCTCATTACTCTAGTATATTCCACTCTCTCTCTCTCATTACTCTACTACATGCCACTCTATATCTCTCTCTCTCATTACTCTAGTACATTCCTCTCTCTCTCTCTCTCATTACTCTAGTATATTCCTCTCTCTCTCATTACTCTAGTACATTCCTCTCTCTCTCTCTCTCTCTCTCATTACTCTAGTACATTCCTCTCTCTCTCTCTCTCATTACTCTAGTATATTCCTCTCTCTCTCTCATTACTCTAGTACATTCCTCTCTCTCTCTCTCTCATTACTCTAGTATATTCCTCTCTCTCTCTCATTACTCTAGTACATTCCACTCTATATCTCTCTCTCTCATTACTCTAGTACATTCCTCTCTCTCTCTCTCTCTCTCTCTCTCTCTCATTACTCTAGTATATTCCACTCTCTCTCTCTCATTACTCTACTACATTCCACTCTATATATCTCTCTCTCATTACTCTAGTACATTCCTCTCTCTCTCTCTCTCTCTCTCTCTCTCATTACTCTACTACATTCCACTCTATATCTCTCTCTCTCATTACTCTAGTACATTCCTCTCTCTCTCTCTCTCATTACTCTAGTATATTCCTCTCTCTCTCTCATTACTCTAGTACATTCCACTCTATATCTCATTACTCTAGTACATTCCTCTCTCTCTCTCTCTCTCTCTCTCTCTCTCTCTCTCTCTCTCTCTCTCTCTCTCTCTCTCTCTCTCTCTCTATCTCTCTCTCTCTCTCTCTCTCTCTCTCTCTCTCTCTCTCTCTCTCTCTCTCATTACTCTAGTATATTCCAATCTCTCTCTCATTACTCTAGTATATTCCAATCTCTCTCTCATTACTCTAGTACATTCCTCTCTCTCTCTCATTACTCTAGTACATTCCTCTCTCTCTCTCTCTCTCTCTCTCTCTCTCATTACTCTAGTACATTCCTCTCTCTCTCTCATTACTCTAGTACATTCCTCTCTCTCTCTCTCTCTCTCTCTCTCTCTCTCCCTCTCATTACTCTAGTATATTCCAATCTCTCTCTCATTACTCTACTACATTCCACTCTATATCTCTCTCTCTCATTACTTTAGTACATTCCACTCTATATCGCTCTCTCTCATTACTCTAGTACATTCCTCTCTCTCTCTCTCTCTCTCTCATTACTCTGGTATATTCCACTCTCTCTCTCATTACTTTAGTACATTCCACTCTATATCGCTCTCTCTCATTACTCTAGTATATTCTCTCTCTCTCTCTCATTACTCTAGTACATTCCTTTCTCTCTCTCATTACTCTAGTACATTCCACTCTCTCTCTCATTACTCTGGTATATTCCACTCTATATCGCTCTCTCTCATTACTCTAGTATATTCCAATCTCTCTCTCATTACTCTAGTACATTCCACTCTCTCTCTCATTACTCTAATAGATTCCATTCTCTCTCTCATTACTCTAGTATATTCCACTCTCTCTCTCTCCCTCTCATTACTCTAGTATATTCCACTCTCTCTCTCTCCCTCTCATTACTCTAGTACATTCCTCTCTCTCTCTCATTACTCTGGTACATTCCACTCTCTCACTCTCCCTCTCATTACTCTAGTACATTCCTCTCTCTCATTACTCTAGTATATTCCACTCTCTCTCTCTCATTACTCTGGTACATTCCACTCTCTCTCTCTCTCTCTACTCTAGTATATTCCTCTCTCTCTCTCATTACTCTAGTACATTCCACTCTCTCTCTCTCTCTCTCTCTCTCTCTCTCTCTCTCTCTCTCTCTCTCTACTCTAGTATATTCCTCTCTCTCTCTCATTACTCTACTACATTCCACTCTATATCTCTCTCTCTCATTACTCTAGTACATTCCTCTCTCTCTCTCTCTCATTACTCTAGTATATTCCTCTCTCTCTCTCATTACTCTAGTACATTCCACTCTATATCTCTCTCTCTCATTACTCTAGTACATTCCTCTCTCTCTCTCATTACTCTAGTACATTCCACTCTCTCTCTCATTACTCTGGTATATTCCACTCTATATCGCTCTCTCTCATTACTCTAGTATATTCTCTCTCTCTCTCTCATTACTCTAGTATATTCCAATCTCTCTCTCATTACTCTAGTACATTCCACTCTCTCTCTCATTACTCTGGTATATTCCACTCTCTCTCTCTCCCTCTCATTACTCTAGTACATTCCACTCTCTCTCTCATTACTCTAGTACATTCCACTCTCTCTCTCATTACTCTAGTATATTCCACTCTCTCTCTCTCCCTCTCATTACTCTAGTATATTCCACTCTCTCTCTCCCTCTCATTACTCTAGTACATTCCTCTCTCTCTCATTACTCTGGTACATTCCACTCTCTCACTCTCCCTCTCATTACTCTAGTACATTCCTCTCTCTCATTACTCTAGTATATTCCACTCTCTCTCTCTCTCATTACTCTGGTACATTCCACTCTCTCTCTCTCTCTCTCTACTCTAGTATATTCCTCTCTCTCTCTCATTACTCTACTACATTCCACTCTATATCAATCTCTCTCATTACTCTAGTACATTCCTCTCTCTCTCTCTCATTACTCTAGTATATTCCTCTCTCTCTCTCTCATTACTCTAGTACATTCCACTCTCTCTCTCATTACTCTTGTACATTCCTCTCTCTCTCTCATTACTCTAGTACATTCCTCTCTCTCTCTCTCTCTCTCTCTCTCCCTCTCATTACTCTAGTATATTCCAATCTCTCTCTCATTACTCTACTACATTCCACTCTATATCTCTCTCTCTCATTACTTTAGTACATTCCAATCTATATCGCTCTCTCTCATTACTCTAGTACATTCCTCTCTCTCTCTCTCTCTCTCTCTCTCATTACTCTGGTATATTCCACTCTCTCTCTCATTACTTTAGTACATTCCACTCTATATCGCTCTCTCTCATTACTCTAGTATATTCTCTCTCTCTCTCTCATTACTCTAGTACATTCCTTTCTCTCTCTCATTACTCTAGTACATTCCACTCTCTCTCTCATTACTCTGGTATATTCCACTCTATATCGCTCTCTCTCATTACTCTAGTATATTCCACTCTCTCTCTCATTACTCTTGTACATTCTCTCTCTCTCTCTCTCTCTCTCTCTCTCTCTCTCTCTCTCTCTCTCTCTCTCTCTCTCTCTCTCTCTCTCTCTCTCTCTCTCTCTCTCTCTCTCTCTCTCTCTCTCTCTCTCTCTCTCTCTCATTACTCTAGTATATTCCAATCTCTCTCTCATTACTCTAGTATATTCCAATCTCTCTCTCATTACTCTAGTACATTCCTCTCTCTCTCTCATTACTCTAGTACATTCCTCTCTCTCTCTCTCTCTCTCTCTCTCATTACTCTAGTACATTCCTCTCTCTCTCTCATTACTCTAGTACATTCCTCTCTCTCTCTCTCTCTCTCTCTCTCCCTCTCATTACTCTAGTATATTCCAATCTCTCTCTCATTACTCTACTACATTCCACTCTATATCTCTCTCTCTCATTACTTTAGTACATTCCACTCTATATCGCTCTCTCTCATTACTCTAGTACATTCCTCTCTCTCTCTCTCTCTCTCTCATTACTCTGGTATATTCCACTCTCTCTCTCATTACTTTAGTACATTCCACTCTATATCGCTCTCTCTCATTACTCTAGTATATTCTCTCTCTCTCTCTCATTACTCTAGTACATTCCTTTCTCTCTCTCATTACTCTAGTACATTCCACTCTCTCTCTCATTACTCTGGTATATTCCACTCTATATCGCTCTCTCTCATTACTCTAGTATATTCCAATCTCTCTCTCATTACTCTAGTACATTCCACTCTCTCTCTCATTACTCTGGTATATTCCACTCTCTCTCTCTCCCTCTCATTACTCTAGTACATTCCACTCTCTCTCTCATTACTCTAATAGATTCCATTCTCTCTCTCATTACTCTAGTATATTCCACTCTCTCTCTCTCCCTCTCATTACTCTAGTATATTCCACTCTCTCTCTCTCCCTCTCATTACTCTAGTACATTCCTCTCTCTCTCTCATTACTCTGGTACATTCCACTCTCTCACTCTCCCTCTCATTACTCTAGTACATTCCTCTCTCTCATTACTCTAGTATATTCCACTCTCTCTCTCTCATTACTCTGGTACATTCCACTCTCTCTCTCTCTCTCTACTCTAGTATATTCCTCTCTCTCTCTCATTACTCTAGTACATTCCACTCTCTCTCTCTCTCTCTCTCTCTCTCTCTCTCTCTCTCTCTCTCTCTCTCTCTCTCTACTCTAGTATATTCCTCTCTCTCTCTCATTACTCTACTACATTCCACTCTATATCTCTCTCTCTCATTACTCTAGTACATTCCTCTCTCTCTCTCTCTCATTACTCTAGTATATTCCAATCTCTCTCTCATTACTCTAGTATATTCCAATCTCTCTCTCATTACTCTAGTACATTCCTCTCTCTCTCTCATTACTCTAGTACATTCCTCTCTCTCTCTCTCTCTCTCTCTCTCTCATTACTCTAGTACATTCCTCTCTCTCTCTCATTACTCTAGTACATTCCTCTCTCTCTCTCCCTCTCATTACTCTAGTATATTCCAATCTCTCTCTCATTACTCTACTACATTCCACTCTATATCTGTCTCTCTCATTACTTTAGTACATTCCACTCTATATCGCTCTCTCTCATTACTCTAGTACATTCCTCTCTCTCTCTCTCTCTCTCTCATTACTCTGGTATATTCCACTCTCTCTCTCATTACTTTAGTACATTCCACTCTATATCGCTCTCTCTCATTACTCTAGTATATTCTCTCTCTCTCTCTCATTACTCTAGTACATTCCTTTCTCTCTCTCATTACTCTAGTACATTCCACTCTCTCTCTCATTACTCTGGTATATTCCACTCTATATCGCTCTCTCTCATTACTCTAGTATATTCCAATCTCTCTCTCATTACTCTAGTACATTCCACTCTCTCTCTCATTACTCTGGTATATTCCACTCTCTCTCTCTACCTCTCATTACTCTAGTACATTCCACTCTCTCTCTCATTACTCTAATAGATTCCATTCTCTCTCTCATTACTCTAGTATATTCCACTCTCTCTCTCTCCCTCTCATTACTCTAGTATATTCCACTCTCTCTCTCTCCCTCTCATTACTCTAGTACATTCCTCTCTCTCTCTCATTACTCTGGTACATTCCACTCTCTCACTCTCCCTCTCATTACTCTAGTATATTCCACTCTCTCTCTCTCATTACTCTGGTACATTCCACTCTCTCTCTCTCTCTCTACTCTAGTATATTCCTCTCTCTCTCTCATTACTCTAGTACATTCCACTCTCTCTCTCTCTCTCTCTCTCTCTCTCTCTCTCTCTCTCTCTCTCTCTCTCTCTCTCTCTCTACTCTAGTATATTCCTCTCTCTCTCTCATTACTCTACTACATTCCACTCTATATCTCTCTCTCTCATTACTCTAGTACATTCCTCTCTCTCTCTCTCTCATTACTCTAGTATATTCCTCTCTCTCATTACTCTAGTACATTCCACTCTATATCTCTCTCTCTCATTACTCTAGTACATTCCTCTCTCTCTCTCTCTCTCATTACTCTAGTACATTCCACTCTCTCTCTCATTACTCTGGTATATTCCACTCTATATCGCTCTCTCTCATTACTCTAGTATATTCTCTCTCTCTCTCTCATTACTCTAGTATATTCCAATCTCTCTCTCATTACTCTAGTACATTCCACTCTCTCTCTCATTACTCTGGTATATTCCACTCTCTCTCTCTCTCCCTCTCATTACTCTAGTACATTCCACTCTCTCTCTCATTACTCTAGTACATTCCACTCTCTCTCTCATTACTCTAGTATATTCCACTCTCTCTCTCTCCCTCTCATTACTCTAGTATATTCCACTCTCTCTCTCCCTCTCATTACTCTAGTACATTCCTCTCTCTCTCATTACTCTGGTACATTCCACTCTCTCACTCTCCCTCTCATTACTCTAGTACATTCCTCTCTCTCATTACTCTAGTATATTCCACTCTCTCTCTCTCTCATTACTCTGGTACATTCCACTCTCTCTCTCTCTCTCTACTCTAGTATATTCCTCTCTCTCTCTCATTACTCTACTACATTCCACTCTATATCTCTCTCTCTCATTACTCTAGTACATTCCTCTCTCTCTCTCTCATTACTCTAGTATATTCCTCTCTCTCTCTCTCATTACTCTAGTACATTCCTCTCTCTCTCTCTCTCTCTCTCTCCCTCTCATTACTCTAGTATATTCCAATCTCTCTCTCATTAATCTACTACATTCCACTCTATATCTCTCTCTCTCATTACTTTAGTACATTCCACTCTATATCGCTCTCTCTCATTACTCTAGTACATTCCTCTCTCTCTCTCTCTCTCATTACTCTGGTATATTCCACTCTCTCTCTCATTACTTTAGTACATTCCACTCTATATCGCTCTCTCTCATTACTCTAGTATATTCTCTCTCTCTCTCTCATTACTCTAGTACATTCCTTTCTCTCTCTCATTACTCTAGTACATTCCACTCTCTCTCTCATTACTCTGGTATATTCCACTCTATATCGCTCTCTCTCATTACTCTAGTATATTACAATCTCTCTCTCATTACTCTAGTACATTCCACTCTCTCTCTCATTACTCTGGTATATTCCACTCTCTCTCTCTCCCTCTCATTACTCTAGTACATTCCACTCTCTCTCTCATTACTCTAATAGATTCCATTCTCTCTCTCATTACTCTAGTATATTCCACTCTCTCTCTCTCCCTCTCATTACTCTAGTATATTCCACTCTCTCTCTCTCCCTCTCATTACTCTAGTACATTCCTCTCTCTCTCTCATTACTCTGGTACATTCCACTCTCTCACTCTCCCTCTCATTACTCTAGTACATTCCTCTCTCTCATTACTCTAGTATATTCCACTCTCTCTCTCTCATTACTCTGGTACATTCCACTCTCTCTCTCTCTCTCTACTCTAGTATATTCCTCTCTCTCTCTCATTACTCTAGTACATTCCACTCTCTCTCTCTCTCTCTCTCTCTCTCTCTCTCTCTCTCTCTCTCTCTCTCTACTCTAGTATATTCCTCTCTCTCTCTCATTACTCTACTACATTCCACTCTATATCTCTCTCTCTCATTACTCTAGTACATTCCTCTCTCTCTCTCTCTCATTACTCTAGTATATTCCTCTCTCTCTCTCATTACTCTAGTACATTCCACTCTATATCTCTCTCTCTCATTACTCTAGTACATTCCTCTCTCTCTCTCTCTCTCATTACTCTAGTACATTCCACTCTCTCTCTCATTACTCTGGTATATTCCACTCTATATCGCTCTCTCTCATTACTCTAGTATATTCTCTCTCTCTCTCTCATTACTCTAGTATATTCCAATCTCTCTCTCATTACTCTAGTACATTCCACTCTCTCTCTCATTACTCTGGTATATTCCACTCTCTCTCTCTCCCTCTCATTACTCTAGTACATTCCACTCTCTCTCTCATTACTCTAGTACATTCCACTCTCTCTCTCATTACTCTAGTATATTCCACTCTCTCTCTCTCCCTCTCATTACTCTAGTATATTCCACTCTCTCTCTCCCTCTCATTACTCTAGTACATTCCTCTCTCTCTCATTACTCTGGTACATTCCACTCTCTCACTCTCCCTCTCATTACTCTAGTACATTCCTCTCTCTCATTACTCTAGTATATTCCACTCTCTCTCTCTCTCATTACTCTGGTACATTCCACTCTCTCTCTCTCTCTCTACTCTAGTATATTCCTCTCTCTCTCTCATTACTCTACTACATTCCACTCTATATCTCTCTCTCTCATTACTCTAGTACATTCCTCTCTCTCTCTCTCATTACTCTAGTATATTCCTCTCTCTCTCTCTCATTACTCTAGTACATTCCACTCTCTCTCTCATTACTCTTGTACATTCCTCTCTCTCTCTCTATCTCTCTCTCTCTCTCTCTCTCTCTCTCTCTCTCTCTCTCTCTCTCTCTCTCTCTCTCTCTCTCTCTCTCTCTCTCTCTCTCTCTCTCTCTCTCTCTCTCTCTCTCTCTCTCTCTCTCTCTCTCTACTCTAGTATATTCCTCTCTCTCTCTCATTACTCTACTACATTCCACTCTATATCTCTCTCTCTCATTACTCTAGTACATTCCTCTCTCTCTCTCTCTCTACTCTAGTATATTCCTCTCTCTCTCTCATTACTCTACTACATTCCACTCTATATCTCTCTCTCTCATTACTCTAGTACATTCCTCTCTCTCTCTCTCATTACTCTAGTATATTCCTCTCTCTCTCTCATTACTCTAGTACATTCCTCTCTCTCTCTCTCTCTCTCATTACTCTAGTATATTCCTCTCTCTCTCATTACTCTAGTATATTCCACTCTATATCGCTCTCTCTCATTACTCTAGTATATTCCACTCTCTCTCTCATTACTTTAGTATATTCCACTCTATATCGCTCTCTCTCATTACTCTAGTATATTCCACTCTCTCTCTCATTACTCTACTACATTCCACTCTATATCTCTCTCTCTCATTACTTTAGTACATTCCTCTCTCTCTCTCTCATTACTCTAGTATATTCCACTCTATATCGCTCTCTCTCATTACTCTAGTATATTCCTCTCTCTCTCTCTCATTACTCTAGTACATTCCTTTCTCTCTCTCATTACTCTAGTACATTCCACTCTCTCTCTCATTACTCTGGTATATTCCACTCTCTCTCTCTCCCTCTCATTACTCTAGTACATTCCACTCTCTCTCTCATTACTCTGGTACATTCCACTCTCTCTCTCTCTCTCTACTCTAGTATATTCCTCTCTCTCTCTCATTACTCTACTACATTCCACTCTATATCTCTCTCTCTCATTACTCTAGTACATTCCTCTCTCTCTCTCTCATTACTCTAGTATATTCCTCTCTCTCTCTCTCATTACTCTAGTACATTCCACTCTCTCTCTCATTACTCTTGTACATTCCTCTCTCTCTCTCTCTCTCTCTCTCTCTCTCTCTCTCTCTCTCTCTCTCTCTCTCTCTCTCTCTCTCTCTCTCTCTCTCTCTCTCTCTCTCTCTCTCTCTCTCTCTCTCTCTCTCTCTCTCTACTCTAGTATATTCCTCTCTCTCTCTCATTACTCTACTACATTCCACTCTATATCTCTCTCTCTCATTACTCTAGTACATTCCTCTCTCTCTCTCTCTCTACTCTAGTATATTCCTCTCTCTCTCTCATTACTCTACTACATTCCACTCTATATCTCTCTCTCTCATTACTCTAGTACATTCCTCTCTCTCTCTCTCATTACTCTAGTATATTCCTCTCTCTCTCTCATTACTCTAGTACATTCCTCTCTCTCTCTCTCTCTCTCAATACTCTAGTATATTCCTCTCTCTCTCATTACTCTAGTATATTCCACTCTATATCGCTCTCTCTCATTACTCTAGTATATTCCACTCTCTCTCTCATTACTTTAGTATATTCCACTCTATATCGCTCTCTCTCATTACTCTAGTATATTCCACTCTCTCTCTCATTACTCTACTACATTCCACTCTATATCTCTCTCTCTCATTACTTTAGTACATTCCTCTCTCTCTCTCTCATTACTCTAGTATATTCCACTCTATATCGCTCTCTCTCATTACTCTAGTATATTCCTCTCTCTCTCTCTCATTACTCTAGTACATTCCTTTCTCTCTCTCATTACTCTAGTACATTCCACTCTCTCTCTCATTACTCTGGTATATTCCACTCTCTCTCTCTCCCTCTCATTACTCTAGTACATTCCACTCTCTCTCTCATTACTCTAGTACATTCCACTCTCTCTCTCATTACTCTAGTATATTCCACTCTCTCTCTCTCCCTCTCATTACTCTAGTATATTCCACTCTCTCTCTCTCCCTCTCATTACTCTAGTATATTCCACTCTCTCTCTCTCCCTCTCATTACTCTAGTACATTCCACTCTCTCTCTCTCTCATTACTCTAGTATATTCCACTCTCTCTCTCATTACTCTGGTACATTCCACTCTCTCTCTCTCCCTCTCATTACTCTAGTATATTCCACTCTCTCTCTCTCCCTCTCATTACTCTAGTACATTCCACTCTCTCACTCTCCCTCTCATTACTCTAGTACATTCCTCTCTCTCATTACTCTAGTATATTCCACTCTCTCTCTCATTACTCTGGTACATTCCACTCTGCCTCCGGCACTGGCGCATATTGATAAAATGTTCATTATAAAGTGTAAATGTCTTTTCATTCTAATCATGTCGTTCCGCCGTGGGATGGCAGCAGAAGTTCTGCTGATTGAAAAAGCCAGTCAAAGCACACCCAGATGTCTCTGTGTCCCTGTGTCTCTGTGTCTCTGTGTCTCTGTGTCCCTGTGTCTCTGTGTGTCTGTGAGTGTGATTCTCTGGGATGTGAGGAGAGGAAAACAGACAAACTGGATATCTTAGTGCAGTCCATCTCCACAAGCTTTACGAAACTAAAAAACAACTGCTTGAATCGGAAACAAATAACCATGATTTGGTAGGCGTGTATATTTGTCCTAGTTCACAGATGTACCAGTGTAAGGGGTGGCAAGTAGCCTGGCGGGTAGGAGTGTTGAGCCCGTAACTGAAAGGTAGCTGGATCGAATCGCCGAGCCGACAAGGTAAGAATCTGTCGTTCTGCCACTGAGCAGGACTAGACTGAGCAGTACTAGACTGAGCAAGACTAGACAGAGCAAGACTAGACTGAGCAAGACTAGACTGAGCAAGACTAGACAGAGCAAGACTAGACTGAGCAAGACTAGACTGAGCAAGACTAGACTGAGCAAGACTAGACAGAGCAAGACTAGACTGAGCAAGACTAGACTGAGCAAGACTAGACTGAGCAAGACTAGACTGAGCAAGACTAGACTGAGCAAGACTAGACTGAGCAAGACTAGACAGAGCAAGACTAGACTGAGCAAGACTAGACTGAGCAAGACTAGACAGAGCAAGACTAGACTGAGCAAGACTAGACTGAGCAAGACTAGACTGAGCAAGACTAGACAGAGCAAGACTAGACTGAGCAAGACTAGACTGAGCAATACTAGACTGAGCAAGACTAGACTGAGCAAGACTAGACAGAGCAAGACTAGACAGAGCAAGACTAGACTGAGCAATACTAGACAGAGCAAGACTAGACTGAGCAAGACTAGACAGAGCAAGACTAGACAGAGCAAGACTAGACTGAGCAAGACTAGACTGAGCAAGAATAGACTGAGCAAGACTAGACTGAGCAAGACTAGACTGAGCAAGACTAACTGTCTACCTTTCAACAACAACTGCTCCCTAGGTACCAATGATGTTAAAACAGGTATTATATTAATATGTCTCTTTACAGCCGTTATTATATTAATATGTCTCTCTACAGCCGGTATTATATTAATATGTCTCTCTACAGCCGGTATTATATTAATAAGTCTCTACAGCCGGTATTATATTAATATGTCTCTCTACAGCCGGTGTTATATTAATATGTCTCTACAGCCGGTATTATATTAATATGTCTCTCTACAGCCGGTATTATATTAATATGTCTCTACAGCCGGTATTATATTAATATGTCTCTACAGCCGGTATTATATTAATATGTCTCTCTACAGCCGGTATTATATTAATATGTCTCTCTACAGCCGGTATTATATTAATATGTCTCTACAGCCGGTATTATATTAATATGTCTCTCTACAGCCGGTATTATATTAATATGTCTCTTTACAGCCGGTATTATATTAATAAGTCTTTACAGCCGGTATTATATTAATATGTCTCTCTACAGCCGGTATTATATTAATATGTCTCTACAGCCGGTATTATATTAATATGTCTCTACAGCCGGTATTATATTAATATGTCTCTCTACAGCCGGTATTATATTAATAAGTCTTTACAGCCGGTATTATATTAATATGTCTATCTACAGCCGGTATTATATTAATATGTCTCTACAGCCGGTATTATATTAATATGTCTCTCTACAGCCGGTATTATATTAATATGTCTCTACAGCCGGTATTATATTAATATGTCTCTACAGCCGGTATTATATTAATATGTCTCTACAGCCGGTATTATATTAATATGTCTTTACAGCCGGTATTATATTAATATGTCTCTACAGCCGGTATTATATTAATATGTCTCTCTACAGCCGGTATTATATTACTATGTCTCTCTACAGCCGGTATTATATTAATATGTCTCTCTACAGCCGGTATTATATTAATATGTCTCTACAGCCGGTATTATATTAATATGTCTCTACAGCCGGTATTATATTAATATGTCTCTACAGCCGGTATTATATTAATATGTCTCTCTACAGCCGGTATTATATTAATATGTCTCTCTACAGCCGGTATTATATTAATATGTCTCTCTACAGCCGGTATTATATTAATATGTCTCTCTACAGCCGGTATTATATTAATATGTCTCTCTACAGCCCCTATTATATTAATATGTCTCTACAGCCGGTATTATATTAATATGTCTCTACAGCCGGTATTATATTAATATGTCTCTACAGCCGGTATTATATTAATATGTCTCTACAGCCGGTATTATATTAATATGTCTCTCTACAGCCGGTATTATATTAATATGTCTCTCTACAGCCGGTATTATATTAATATGTCTCTCTACAGCCGGTATTATATTAATATGTCTCTACAGCCGGTATTATATTAATATGTCTCTCTACAGCCGGTATTATATTAATATGTCTCTCTACAGCCGGTATTATATTAATATGTCTCTACAGCCGGTATTATATTAATATGTCTCTACAGTCGGTATTATATTAATATGTCTCTCTACAGCCGGTATTATATTAATATGTCTCTACAGCCGGTATTATATTAATATGTCTCTCTACAGCCGGTATTATATTAATATGTCTCTCTACAGCCGATATTATATTAATATGTCTCTCTACAGCCGGTATTATATTAATATGTCTCTCTACAGCCGGTATTATATTAATATGTCTCTCTACAGCCGGTATTATATTAATATGTCTCTCTACAGCCGGTATTATATTAATATGTCTCTCTACAGCCGGTATTATATTAATATGTCTCTCTACAGCCGGTATTATATTAATATGTCTCTACAGCCGGTATTATATTAATATGTCTCTCTAAAGCCGGTATTATATTAATATGTCTCTCTACAGCCGGTATTATATTAATATGTCTCTACAGCCGGTATTATATTAATGTCTCTCTACAGCCGGTATTATATTAATATGTCTTTACAGCCGGTATTATATTAATATGTCTCTACAGCCGGTATTATATTAATATATCTCTCTACAGCCGGTATTATATTAATATGTCTTTACAGCCGGTATTATATTAATATGTCTCTCTACAGCCGGTATTATATTAATATGTCTCTACAGCCGGTATTATATTAATATGTCTCTACAGCCGGTATTATATTAATATGTCTCTCTACAGCCGGTATTATATTAATATGTCTCTCTACAGCCGGTATTATATTAATATGTCTCTACAGCCGGTATTATATTAATATGTCTCTCTACAGCCGGTATTATATTAATATGTCTCTACAGCCGGTATTATATTAATATGTCTCTACAGCAGGTATTATATTAATATGTCTCTCTACAGTCGGTATTATATTAATATGTCTCTCTACAGCCGGTATTATATTAATATGTCTCTCTACAGCCGGTATTATATTAATATGTCTCTCTACAGCCGGTATTATATTAATATGTCTCTCTACAGCCGGTATTATATTAATATGTCTCTCTACAGCCGGTATTATATTAATATGTCTCTACAGCCGGTATTATATTAATAAGTCTTTACAGCCGGTATTATATTAATATGTCTCTTTACAGCCGGTATTATATTAATATGTCTCTACAGCCGGTATTATATTAATATGTCTCTCTACAGCCGGTATTATATTAATATGTCTCTACAGCCGGTATTATATTAATATGTCTCTACAGCAGGTATTATATTAATATGTCTCTCTACAGCCGGTATTATATTAATATGTCTCTCTACAGCCGGTATTATATTAATATGTCTCTCTACAGCCGGTATTATATTAATATGTCTCTACAGCCGGTATTATATTAATATGTCTCTCTACAGCCGGTATTATATTAATATGTCTCTCTACAGCCGGTATTATATTAATATGTCTCTCTACAGCCGGTATTATATTAATATGTCTCTCTACAGCCGGTATTATATTAATATGTCTCTACAGCCAGTATTATATTAATATGTCTCTCTACAGCCGGTATTATATTAATATGTCTCTCTACAGCCGGTATTATATTAATATGTCTCTACAGCCGGTATTATATTAATATGTCTCTCTACAGCCGGTATTATATTAATATGTCTCTACAGCCGGTATTATATTAATATGTCTCTACAGCAGGTATTATATTAATATGTCTCTCTACAGTCGGTATTATATTAATATGTCTCTCTACAGCCGGTATTATATTAATATGTCTCTCTACAGCCGGTATTATATTAATATGTCTCTCTACAGCCGGTATTATATTAATATGTCTCTCTACAGCCGGTATTATATTAATATGTCTCTCTACAGCCGGTATTATATTAATATGTCTCTACAGCCGGTATTATATTAATATGTCTCTCTACAGCCGGTATTATATTAATATGTCTCTACAGCCGGTATTATATTAATATGTCTCTCTACAGCCGGTATTATATTAATATGTCTCTCTACAGCCGGTATTATATTAATATGTCTCTACAGCCGGTATTATATTAATATGTCTCTCTACAGCCGGTATTATATTAATATGTCTCTCTACAGCCGGTATTATATTAATATGTCTCTACAGCCGGTATTATATTAATATGTCTCTACAGCCGGTATTATATTAATATGTCTCTACAGCCGGTATTATATTAATATGTCTCTACAGCCGGTATTATATTAATATGTCTCTACAGCCGGTATTATATTAATATGTCTCTCTACAGCCGGTATTATATTAATATGTCTCTCTACAGCCGGTATTATATTAATATGTCTCTACAGCCGGTATTATATTAATATGTCTCTCTACAGCCGGTATTATATTAATATGTCTCTACAGCCGGTATTATATTAATATGTCTCTACAGCAGGTATTATATTAATATGTCTCTCTACAGTCGGTATTATATTAATATGTCTCTCTACAGCCGGTATTATATTAATATGTCTCTCTACAGCCGGTATTATATTAATTTGTCTCTCTACAGCCGGTATTATATTAATATGTCTCTCTACAGCCGGTATTATATTAATATGTCTCTCTACAGCCGGTATTATATTAATATGTCTCTACAGCCGGTATTATATTAATAAGTCTTTACAGCCGGTATTATATTAATATGTCTCTTTACAGCCGGTATTATATTAATATGTCTCTACAGCCGGTATTATATTAATATGTCTCTCTACAGCCGGTATTATATTAATATGTCTCTACAGCCGGTATTATATTAATATGTCTCTACAGCAGGTATTATATTAATATGTCTCTCTACAGCCGGTATTATATTAATATGTCTCTCTACAGCCGGTATTATATTAATATGTCTCTCTACAGCCGGTATTATATTAATATGTCTCTCTACAGCCGGTATTATATTAATATGTCTCTCTACAGTCGGTATTATATTAATAAGTCTCTACAGCCGGTATTATATTAATAAGTCTTTACAGCCGTTATTATATTAATATGTCTCTCTACAGCCGGTATTATATTAATATGTCTCTACAGCCGGTATTATATTAATAAGTCTTTACAGCCGTTATTATATTAATATGTCTCTCTACAGCCGGTATTATATTAATATGTCTCTCTACAGTCGGTATTATATTAATATGTGTCACACCCTGACCATAGTTTACTTTGTATGTTTCTATGTTTTGGTTGGTCAGGGTGTGATCTGAGTGGGCATTCTATGTTACATGTCTAGTTCTATGTTCGGCCTGATATGGTTCTCAATCAGAGGCAGGTGTTCGTCATTGTCTCTGATTGGGAACCATATTTAGGTAGCCTGGGTTTCACTGTGTGTTTGTGGGTGATTGTTCCTGTCTATGTGTTTTCACCAGATAGGCTGTTTAGGTTTTCGTTACGTTCATTACGTTCTTTATTTTGTAGTGTTTGTATTGATTCGTGTTTTATGTTTGTTTATTAAAACATGGATCGAAATCTACACGCTGCATTTTGGTCCGACTCTCCTTCTCATCAAGAAAACCGTTACAGAATCACCCACCACCAACGGACCAAGCAGCGTGTCAACAGGCAGCAACATCAGCGTAAAGAGGAATGGACATGGGAGGACGTTATGGACAGCAGGAGTATGGACTATACTACTTGGGAGGAGATCGACAGGTGGGCGGCCGACCCAGGGAGAGTGCCGGAGCCCGCCTGGGATTCGCTGGAGCAGTGCGAGGAAGGTTATCGTAGAATGGAGGCGGTGAAAGCAGAGAGGCGCTGGTATGAGAAGGCAGCACGGCGACGCGGATGGAAGCCCGAGAGGCAGCCCCAAAAATGTCTTGGGGGGGGGCTAACAGGGAGTATGGCTACGCCAGGTAGGAGACCTGGGCAGACTCCCTGTGCTTACCGGGGGACTAGAGAGACCGGACAGGCACCGTGTTATGCAGTGGTGAGCACGGTGTCTCCAGTGCGGGTGCATAGCCCGGTGTGGTATATTCCAGCTCCGCGTGTCGGCCGGGCTAGATTGAGCGTCGAGCCTAATGCCATGAAGTCGGCTCTACGCAGCTGGTCCCCAGTGCGTCTCCTTGGGCCGGCTTACATGGCACCAGCCTTGCGCTCGGTGTCTCCGGTTCGCCTGCATAGCCCAGTGCGGGCTATTCCACCTCGCCGCACTGGCAGGGCGACCGTGAGCATTCAACCAGGTAAGGTTGGGCAGGCTCGGTGCTCAAGAGCTCCAGTGCGCCTGCACGGTCCGGTCTTTCCAGTACCACCTCCACACCCCAGCCCTCCGGTAGCAGCTCCCCGCACCAGGCTTCCTGTGCGTGTCCTTGGCCCAGTACCACCAGTGCCAGCACCACGCATCAGGCCTACAGTGCGCCTCGCCTGTCCAGCGCTGTCGGAGCCCTCCTCCTCTCCAGCGCTGTCGGAGTCTCCCGCCTGTTTAGCGCTGTCAGAGCTTTCCGCCTCTACAGCGCTGCCGGAGTCTCCCGCCTGTTCGGAACTGTCAGTCTGCAAGGAGCTGTCAGTCTGCAAGGAGCTGCCAGTCTGCAAGGAGCTGCCAGTCTGCAAGGAGCTGCCAGTCTGCATAGAGCTGCCAGTCTGCAGGGAGCTGCCAGTCTGCAAGGAGCCGCCAGAGCTGCCAGTCTGCAGGATGCCGCCAAAGCTGCCAGTTTGCAAGGAGCCGCCAGAGCTGCCAGTCTGCAAGGAGCCGCCAGAGCTGCCAGTTAGCATGGAGCAGCCAGAGCCGCCAGTTAGCATGGAGCAGCCAGGGCCGCCAGTCAGCATGGAGCAGCCAGGGCCGCCAGTCAGCATGGAGCAGCCAGGGCCGCCAGTCAGCATGGAGCAGCCAGGGCCGCCAGTCAGCATGGAGCAGCCAGGGCCGCCAGTCAGCATGGAGCAGCCAGAGCAGCCAGTCAGCATGGAGCAGCCAGAGCTGCCAGTCAGCATGGAGCAGCCAGAGCTGTCAGTCAGCATGGAGCAGCCAGTCAGCATGGAGCAGCCAGAGCTGCCAGTCAGCATGGAGCAGCAAGAGCTGCCAGTCAACCAGACTCTTCCAGATCTGCCAGTCGACCAGACTCTTCCAGATCTGCCAGTCGACCAGACTCTTCCAGATCTGCCAGTCGACCAGACTCTTCCAGATCTGCCAGTCGACCAGACTCTTCCAGATCTGCCAGTCGACCAGACTCTTCCAGATCTGCCAGTCGACCAGACTCTTCTAGATCTGCCAGTCGACCAGACTCTGCCAGTCGACCAGACTCTTCCAGATTCTCCAGTCAGCCAGGATCTGCTAGATCCAACTATCTGCCTGGGCTTCCTCTCAGTGCTGAGCTTCCTCTCAGTGCTGAGCTTCCTCTCAGTGCTGAGCTACCCATCAGTCCCGAGCTACCTCTGTCCCGAGCTGCCCCTCTGTCCCGAGCGGTCATTAAGGAGGGTAACCTATCTAGGGACGCTAAGGAGGTGGACTAAAACTATTATGGAGTGGGGTCCACGTCCAGCGCCAGAGCCGCCACCGCGGACAGATGCCCACCCAGACCCTCCCCTATAGGTTCAGGTTTTGCGGCCGGAGTCCGCACCTTGGGGGGGGGGGGGGGGGGGGGGTACTGTCACACCCTGACCATAGTTTACTTTGTATGTTTCTATGTTTTGGTTGGTCAGGGTGTGATCTGAGTGGGCATTCTATGTTACATGTCTAGTTTGTCTAGTTCTATGTTCGGCCTGATATGGTTCTCAATCAGAGGCAGGTGTTCGTCATTGTCTCTGATTGGGAATCATATTTAGGTAGCCTGGGTTTCACTGTGTGTTTGTGGGTGATTGTTCCTGTCTATGTGTTTTCACCAGATAGGCTGTTTAGGTTTTCGTTACGTTCTTTATTTTGTAGTGTTTGTATTGATTCGTGTTTTACGTTTGGTTATTAAAACATGGATCGCAATCGACACGCTGCATTTTGGTCCGACTCTCCTTCTCATCAAGAAAACCGTTACAATATGTCTCTCTACAGCCGGTATTATATTAATATGTCTCTCTACAGCCGGTATTATATTAATATGTCTCTCTACAGCCGGTATTATATTAATATGTCTCTCTACAGCCGATATTATATTAATATGTCTCTCCACAGCCGGTATTATATTAATATGTCTCTACAGTCGGTATTATATTAATATGTCTCTCTACAGCCGATATTATATTAATATGTCTCTCTAAAGCCGGTATTATATTAATGTCTCTCTACAGCCGGTATTATATTAATATGTCTCTCTACAGCCGGTATTATATTAATATGTCTCTACAGCCGGTATTATATTAATATGTCTCTCTACAGCCGGTATTATATTAATATGTCTCTACAGCCGGTATTATATTAATATGTCTCTACAGCCGGTATTATATTAATATGTCTCTACAGCCGGTATTATATTAATATGTCTTTACAGCCGGTATTATATTAATATGTCTCTACAGCCGGTATTATATTAATATGTCTCTCTACAGCCGGTATTATATTACTATGTCTCTCTACAGCCGGTATTATATTAATATGTCTCTCTACAGCCGGTATTATATTAATATGTCTCTACAGCCGGTATTATATTAATATGTCTCTACAGCCGGTATTATATTAATGTCTCTACAGCCGGTATTATATTAATATGTCTCTCTACAGCCGGTATTATATTAATATGTCTCTCTACAGCCGGTATTATATTAATATGTCTCTCTACAGCCGGTATTATATTAATATGTCTCTCTACAGCCGGTATTATATTAATATGTCTCTCTACAGCCGGTATTATATTAATATGTCTCTACAGCCGGTATTATATTAATATGTCTCTACAGCCGGTATTATATTAATATGTCTCTACAGCCGGTATTATATTAATATGTCTCTACAGCCGGTATTATATTAATATGTCTCTCTACAGCCGGTATTATATTAATATGTCTCTCTACAGCCGGTATTATATTAATATGTCTCTCTACAGCCGGTATTATATTAATATGTCTCTACAGCCGGTATTATATTAATATGTCTCTCTACAGCCGGTATTATATTAATATGTCTCTACAGCCGGTATTATATTAATATGTCTCTACAGTCGGTATTATATTAATATGTCTCTCTACAGCCGGTATTATATTAATATGTCTCTACAGCCGGTATTATATTAATATGTCTCTCTACAGCCGGTATTATATTAATATGTCTCTCTACAGCCGATATTATATTAATATGTCTCTCTACAGCCGGTATTATATTAATATGTCTCTCTACAGCCGGTATTATATTAATATGTCTCTCTACAGCCGGTATTATATTAATATGTCTCTCTACAGCCGGTATTATATTAATATGTCTCTCTACAGCCGGTATTATATTAATATGTCTCTACAGCCGGTATTATATTAATATGTCTCTCTAAAGCCGGTATTATATTAATATGTCTCTCTACAGCCGGTATTATATTAATATGTCTCTACAGCCGGTATTATATTAATGTCTCTCTACAGCCGGTATTATATTAATATGTCTTTACAGCCGGTATTATATTAATATGTCTCTACAGCCGGTATTATATTAATATATCTCTCTACAGCCGGTATTATATTAATATGTCTTTACAGCCGGTATTATATTAATATGTCTCTCTACAGCCGGTATTATATTAATATGTCTCTACAGCCGGTATTATATTAATATGTCTCTACAGCCGGTATTATATTAATATGTCTCTCTACAGCCGGTATTATATTAATATGTCTCTCTACAGCCGGTATTATATTAATATGTCTCTACAGCCGGTATTATATTAATATGTCTCTCTACAGCCGGTATTATATTAATATGTCTCTACAGCCGGTATTATATTAATATGTCTCTACAGCAGGTATTATATTAATATGTCTCTCTACAGTCGGTATTATATTAATATGTCTCTCTACAGCCGGTATTATATTAATATGTCTCTCTACAGCCGGTATTATATTAATATGTCTCTCTACAGCCGGTATTATATTAATATGTCTCTCTACAGCCGGTATTATATTAATATGTCTCTCTACAGCCGGTATTATATTAATATGTCTCTACAGCCGGTATTATATTAATAAGTCTTTACAGCCGGTATTATATTAATATGTCTCTTTACAGCCGGTATTATATTAATATGTCTCTACAGCCGGTATTATATTAATATGTCTCTCTACAGCCGGTATTATATTAATATGTCTCTACAGCCGGTATTATATTAATATGTCTCTACAGCAGGTATTATATTAATATGTCTCTCTACAGCCGGTATTATATTAATATGTCTCTCTACAGCCGGTATTATATTAATATGTCTCTCTACAGCCGGTATTATATTAATATGTCTCTACAGCCGGTATTATATTAATATGTCTCTCTACAGCCGGTATTATATTAATATGTCTCTCTACAGCCGGTATTATATTAATATGTCTCTCTACAGCCGGTATTATATTAATATGTCTCTCTACAGCCGGTATTATATTAATATGTCTCTACAGCCGGTATTATATTAATATGTCTCTCTACAGCCGGTATTATATTAATATGTCTCTCTACAGCCGGTATTATATTAATATGTCTCTACAGCCGGTATTATATTAATATGTCTCTCTACAGCCGGTATTATATTAATATGTCTCTACAGCCGGTATTATATTAATATGTCTCTACAGCAGGTATTATATTAATATGTCTCTCTACAGTCGGTATTATATTAATATGTCTCTCTACAGCCGGTATTATATTAATATGTCTCTCTACAGCCGGTATTATATTAATATGTCTCTCTACAGCCGGTATTATATTAATATGTCTCTCTACAGCCGGTATTATATTAATATGTCTCTCTACAGCCGGTATTATATTAATATGTCTCTACAGCCGGTATTATATTAATATGTCTCTCTACAGCCGGTATTATATTAATATGTCTCTACAGCCGGTATTATATTAATATGTCTCTCTACAGCCGGTATTATATTAATATGTCTCTCTACAGCCGGTATTATATTAATATGTCTCTACAGCCGGTA
Organism: Oncorhynchus clarkii lewisi; assembly: GCF_045791955.1. Lineage (NCBI taxonomy): Eukaryota > Metazoa > Chordata > Actinopteri > Salmoniformes > Salmonidae > Oncorhynchus > Oncorhynchus clarkii. The sequence continues at coordinate 66,864 of NW_027258445.1, forward strand.
TTATATTAATATGTCTCTCTACAGCCGGTATTATATTAATATGTCTCTCTACAGCCGGTATTATATTAATATGTCTCTACAGCCGGTATTATATTAATATGTCTCTACAGCCGGTATTATATTAATATGTCTCTACAGCCGGTATTATATTAATATGTCTCTACAGCCGGTATTATATTAATATGTCTCTACAGCCGGTATTATATTAATATGTCTCTCTACAGCCGGTATTATATTAATATGTCTCTCTACAGCCGGTATTATATTAATATGTCTCTACAGCCGGTATTATATTAATATGTCTCTCTACAGCCGGTATTATATTAATATGTCTCTACAGCCGGTATTATATTAATATGTCTCTACAGCAGGTATTATATTAATATGTCTCTCTACAGTCGGTATTATATTAATATGTCTCTCTACAGCCGGTATTATATTAATATGTCTCTCTACAGCCGGTATTATATTAATTTGTCTCTCTACAGCCGGTATTATATTAATATGTCTCTCTACAGCCGGTATTATATTAATATGTCTCTCTACAGCCGGTATTATATTAATATGTCTCTACAGCCGGTATTATATTAATAAGTCTTTACAGCCGGTATTATATTAATATGTCTCTTTACAGCCGGTATTATATTAATATGTCTCTACAGCCGGTATTATATTAATATGTCTCTCTACAGCCGGTATTATATTAATATGTCTCTACAGCCGGTATTATATTAATATGTCTCTACAGCAGGTATTATATTAATATGTCTCTCTACAGCCGGTATTATATTAATATGTCTCTCTACAGCCGGTATTATATTAATATGTCTCTCTACAGCCGGTATTATATTAATATGTCTCTCTACAGCCGGTATTATATTAATATGTCTCTCTACAGTCGGTATTATATTAATAAGTCTCTACAGCCGGTATTATATTAATAAGTCTTTACAGCCGTTATTATATTAATATGTCTCTCTACAGCCGGTATTATATTAATATGTCTCTACAGCCGGTATTATATTAATAAGTCTTTACAGCCGTTATTATATTAATATGTCTCTCTACAGCCGGTATTATATTAATATGTCTCTCTACAGTCGGTATTATATTAATATGTGTCACACCCTGACCATAGTTTACTTTGTATGTTTCTATGTTTTGGTTGGTCAGGGTGTGATCTGAGTGGGCATTCTATGTTACATGTCTAGTTCTATGTTCGGCCTGATATGGTTCTCAATCAGAGGCAGGTGTTCGTCATTGTCTCTGATTGGGAACCATATTTAGGTAGCCTGGGTTTCACTGTGTGTTTGTGGGTGATTGTTCCTGTCTATGTGTTTTCACCAGATAGGCTGTTTAGGTTTTCGTTACGTTCATTACGTTCTTTATTTTGTAGTGTTTGTATTGATTCGTGTTTTATGTTTGTTTATTAAAACATGGATCGAAATCTACACGCTGCATTTTGGTCCGACTCTCCTTCTCATCAAGAAAACCGTTACAGAATCACCCACCACCAACGGACCAAGCAGCGTGTCAACAGGCAGCAACATCAGCGTAAAGAGGAATGGACATGGGAGGACGTTATGGACAGCAGGAGTATGGACTATACTACTTGGGAGGAGATCGACAGGTGGGCGGCCGACCCAGGGAGAGTGCCGGAGCCCGCCTGGGATTCGCTGGAGCAGTGCGAGGAAGGTTATCGTAGAATGGAGGCGGTGAAAGCAGAGAGGCGCTGGTATGAGAAGGCAGCACGGCGACGCGGATGGAAGCCCGAGAGGCAGCCCCAAAAATGTCTTGGGGGGGGGCTAACAGGGAGTATGGCTACGCCAGGTAGGAGACCTGGGCAGACTCCCTGTGCTTACCGGGGGACTAGAGAGACCGGACAGGCACCGTGTTATGCAGTGGTGAGCACGGTGTCTCCAGTGCGGGTGCATAGCCCGGTGTGGTATATTCCAGCTCCGCGTGTCGGCCGGGCTAGATTGAGCGTCGAGCCTAATGCCATGAAGTCGGCTCTACGCAGCTGGTCCCCAGTGCGTCTCCTTGGGCCGGCTTACATGGCACCAGCCTTGCGCTCGGTGTCTCCGGTTCGCCTGCATAGCCCAGTGCGGGCTATTCCACCTCGCCGCACTGGCAGGGCGACCGTGAGCATTCAACCAGGTAAGGTTGGGCAGGCTCGGTGCTCAAGAGCTCCAGTGCGCCTGCACGGTCCGGTCTTTCCAGTACCACCTCCACACCCCAGCCCTCCGGTAGCAGCTCCCCGCACCAGGCTTCCTGTGCGTGTCCTTGGCCCAGTACCACCAGTGCCAGCACCACGCATCAGGCCTACAGTGCGCCTCGCCTGTCCAGCGCTGTCGGAGCCCTCCTCCTCTCCAGCGCTGTCGGAGTCTCCCGCCTGTTTAGCGCTGTCAGAGCTTTCCGCCTCTACAGCGCTGCCGGAGTCTCCCGCCTGTTCGGAACTGTCAGTCTGCAAGGAGCTGTCAGTCTGCAAGGAGCTGCCAGTCTGCAAGGAGCTGCCAGTCTGCAAGGAGCTGCCAGTCTGCATAGAGCTGTCAGTCTGCATAGAGCTGCCAGTCTGCAGGGAGCTGCCAGTCTGCAAGGAGCCGCCAGAGCTGCCAGTCTGCAGGATGCCGCCAAAGCTGCCAGTTTGCAAGGAGCCGCCAGAGCTGCCAGTCTGCAAGGAGCCGCCAGAGCTGCCAGTTAGCATGGAGCAGCCAGAGCCGCCAGTTAGCATGGAGCAGCCAGGGCCGCCAGTCAGCATGGAGCAGCCAGGGCCGCCAGTCAGCATGGAGCAGCCAGGGCCGCCAGTCAGCATGGAGCAGCCAGGGCCGCCAGTCAGCATGGAGCAGCCAGGGCCGCCAGTCAGCATGGAGCAGCCAGAGCAGCCAGTCAGCATGGAGCAGCCAGAGCTGCCAGTCAGCATGGAGCAGCCAGAGCTGTCAGTCAGCATGGAGCAGCCAGTCAGCATGGAGCAGCCAGAGCTGCCAGTCAGCATGGAGCAGCAAGAGCTGCCAGTCAACCAGACTCTTCCAGATCTGCCAGTCGACCAGACTCTTCCAGATCTGCCAGTCGACCAGACTCTTCCAGATCTGCCAGTCGACCAGACTCTTCCAGATCTGCCAGTCGACCAGACTCTTCCAGATCTGCCAGTCGACCAGACTCTTCCAGATCTGCCAGTCGACCAGACTCTTCTAGATCTGCCAGTCGACCAGACTCTGCCAGTCGACCAGACTCTTCCAGATTCTCCAGTCAGCCAGGATCTGCTAGATCCAACTATCTGCCTGGGCTTCCTCTCAGTGCTGAGCTTCCTCTCAGTGCTGAGCTTCCTCTCAGTGCTGAGCTACCCATCAGTCCCGAGCTACCTCTGTCCCGAGCTGCCCCTCTGTCCCGAGCGGTCATTAAGGAGGGTAACCTATCTAGGGACGCTAAGGAGGTGGACTAAAACTATTATGGAGTGGGGTCCACGTCCAGCGCCAGAGCCGCCACCGCGGACAGATGCCCACCCAGACCCTCCCCTATAGGTTCAGGTTTTGCGGCCGGAGTCCGCACCTTGGGGGGGGGGGGGGGGGGGGTACTGTCACACCCTGACCATAGTTTACTTTGTATGTTTCTATGTTTTGGTTGGTCAGGGTGTGATCTGAGTGGGCATTCTATGTTACATGTCTAGTTTGTCTAGTTCTATGTTCGGCCTGATATGGTTCTCAATCAGAGGCAGGTGTTCGTCATTGTCTCTGATTGGGAATCATATTTAGGTAGCCTGGGTTTCACTGTGTGTTTGTGGGTGATTGTTCCTGTCTATGTGTTTTCACCAGATAGGCTGTTTAGGTTTTCGTTACGTTCTTTATTTTGTAGTGTTTGTATTGATTCGTGTTTTACGTTTGGTTATTAAAACATGGATCGCAATCGACACGCTGCATTTTGGTCCGACTCTCCTTCTCATCAAGAAAACCGTTACAATATGTCTCTCTACAGCCGGTATTATATTAATATGTCTCTCTACAGCCGGTATTATATTAATATGTCTCTCTACAGCCGGTATTATATTAATATGTCTCTCTACAGCCGATATTATATTAATATGTCTCTCCACAGCCGGTATTATATTAATATGTCTCTACAGTCGGTATTATATTAATATGTCTCTCTACAGCCGATATTATATTAATATGTCTCTCTAAAGCCGGTATTATATTAATATGTCTCTCTACAGCCGGTATTATATTAATATGTCTCTCTACAGCCGGTATTATATTAATATGTCTCTCTACAGCCGGTATTATATTAATATGTCTCTACAGCCGGTATTATATTAATATGTCTCTCTACAGCCGGTATTATATTAATATGTCTATCTACAGCCGGTATTATATTAATATGTCTCTCTACAGCCGGTATTATATTAATATGTCTCTCTACAGCCGGTATTATATTACTATGTCTCTACAGCCGGTATTATATTAATATGTCTCTCTACAGCCGGTATTATATTAATATGTCTCTCTACAGCCGGTATTATATTAATATGTCTCTCTACAGCCGGTATTATATTAATATGTCTCTCTACAGCCGGTATTATATTAATATGTCTCTCTACAGCCGGTATTATATTAATATGTCTCTACAGCCGGTATTATATTAATATGTCTCTCTACAGCCGGTATTATATTACTATGTCTCTACAGCCGGTATTATATTAATATGTCTCTCTACAGCCGGTATTATATTAATATGTCTCTCTACAGCCGGTATTATATTAATATGTCTCTCTACAGCCGGTATTATATTAATATGTCTCTCTACAGCCGGTATTATATTAATATGTCTCTCTACAGCCGGTATTATATTAATATGTCTCTACAGCCGGTATTATATTAATATGTCTCTCTACAGCCGTTATTATATTAATATGTCTCTACAGCCGGTATTATATTAATATGTCTCTACAGCCGGCATTATATTAATATGTCTCTCTACAGCCGGTATTATATTAATATGTCTCTCCACAGCCGGTATTATATTAATATGTCTCTACAGCCGGTATTATATTAATATGTCTCTCTACAGCCGGTATTATATTAATATGTCTCTACAGCCGGTATTATATTAATATGTCTCTACAGCCGGTATTATATTAATATGTCACTCTACAGCCGGTATTATATTAATATGTCTCTCTACAGCCGGTATTATATTAATATGTCTCTACAGCCGGTATTATATTAATATGTCTCTCTACAGCCGGTATTATATTAATATGTCTCTCTACAGCCGGTATTATATTAATATGTCTCTACAGCCGGTATTATATTATATTATTATATTAATAATATATTAATAACAGTAGGTAGTATATTAATAACAGTAGTTACAGTAGATAGTAATTTAATATCAGTAGGTAGTATATTAATAACAGTAGATACAGTAGGTAGTATATTAATAACAGTAGTTACAGTAGGTATTATATTAATAACAGTAGCTACAGTAGATAGTAATTTAATATCAGTAGGTAGTATATTAATAACAGTAGATACAGTAGGTAGTATATTAACAACAGTAGGTATTATATTAATAACAGTAGATACAGTAGGTAGTATATCAATAACAGTAGTTACAGTAGGTAGTATATTAATAACAGTAGGTAGTATATTAATAACAGTAGGTAGTATATTAATAACAGTAGATACGGTAGGTAGTATATTAATAACAGTAGGTAGTATATTAATAACAGTAGGTAGTATATTAATAACTGTAGATACAGTAGGTAGTATATTAATAACAGTAGATACAGTAGGTAGTATATTAATAACAGTAGATACAGTAGGTAGTATATTAATAACAGTAGGTAGTATATTAATAACAGTAGGTAGTATATTAATAACAGTAGGTAGTATATTAATAACAGTAGATACAGTAGGTAGTATATTAATAACAGTAGATACAGTAGGTAGTATATTAATAACAGTAGGTAGTATATTAATAACAGTAGGTAGTATATTAATAACAGTAGGTAGTATATTAATAACAGTAGTTACAGTAGGTATTATATTAATAACAGTAGCTACAGTAGATAGTAATTTAATATCAGTAGGTAGTATATTAATAACAGTAGATACAGTAGGTAGTATATTAACAACAGTAGGTATTATATTAATAACAGTAGATACAGTAGGTAGTATATCAATAACAGTAGTTACAGTAGGTAGTATATTAATAACAGTAGGTAGTATATTAATAACAGTAGGTAGTATATTAATAACAGTAGATACGGTAGGTAGTATATTAATAACAGTAGGTAGTATATTAATAACAGTAGGTAGTATATTAATAACTGTAGATACAGTAGGTAGTATATTAATAACAGTAGATACAGTAGGTAGTATATTAATAACAGTAGATACAGTAGGTAGTATATTAATAACAGTAGGTAGTATATTAATAACAGTAGGTAGTATATTAATAACAGTAGGTAGTATATTAATAACAGTAGATACAGTAGGTAGTATATTAATAACAGTAGATACAGTAGGTAGTATATTAATAACAGTAGGTAGTATATTAATAACAGTAGGTAGTATATTAATAACAGTAGGTAGTATATTAATAACAGTAGGTAGTATATTAATAACAGTAGGTAGTATATTAATAACAGTAGATAGTAATTTAATATCAGTAACTACAGTAGGTCAGTGACAGATAAGCCAGGTGTGACAGAGAGACAATACTGATCCTATACTAATCCTATTTACAGTAAGATCCAGTAACCTTGTTGTGTGTGTGGAGTATAAATTGACAGCGGCCTAGAAGCTCATTACACAATAGTGTCCTAAGGCTACTCCATTAGACACAACAGAGACACTACCACCAGAGCAGAGAGACTACCACCCTAGCAGTAGACACAGCATAGAGAGACCACCACCCTAGCATAGAGACCACCACCCTAGCAGAGAGACCACCACCCTAGCATAGAGACCACCACCCTAGCAGAGACCACCACCCTAGCAGAGAGACCACCACCCTAGCAGAGAGACTACCACCCTAGCAGAGCGACTACCACCAGAGCAGAGAGACTACCACCCTAGCAGTAGACACAGCATAGAGAGACCACCACCCTAGCAGAGAGACCACCACCCTAGCAGAGAGACCACCACCATAGCAGGGAGACCACCACCATAGCATAGAGACTACCACCCTAGCAGAGAGACTACCACCCTAACAGAGAGACTACCACCCTAGCAGAGAGACTACCACCCTAGCAGTAGACACAGCATAGAGAGACCACCACCCTAGCAGTAGACACAGCAGAGACTACCACCCTCGCAGAGAGACTACCACCCTAGCAGAGACTACCACCCTAGCAGAGAGACTACCACCGTAGGAGAGAGACTACCACCCTAGCAGTAGACACAGCATAGAGAGACCACCACCCTAGCAGTAGACACAGCAGAGACTACCACCCTAGCAGAGAGACTACCACCCGAGCAGAGACTACCACCCTAACAGTAGACACAGCAAAGAGACCACCACCCTAGCAGAGAGACCACCACCCTAGCATAGAGACTACCACCCTAACAGAGAGACTACCATCCTAACAGAGAGACTACCACCCGAGCAGAGAGACTACCACCCTAACAGAGAGACTACCACCCTAACAGAGAGACTACCACCCGAGCAGAGAGACTACCACCCTAGCAGAGAGACTACCATCCGAGCAGAGACTACCACCCTAACAGTAGACACAGCATAGAGACTACCACCCTAGCAGAGAGAACACAACCCTAGATGGATCAGTTAACCCTAGATGGGACCTGTAGGGATGGATCAGTATACCTTAGATGGATCCTGTAGGGATGGATCAGTAAACCCTAGATGGATCAGTAAACCCTAGATGGGTCCTGTAGGGATGGATCAGTAAACCCTAGATGGATCAGTAAACCCTAGATGGATCAGTAAACCCTAGATGGATCAGTAAACCCTAGATGGATCAGTAAACCCTAGATGGGTCCTGTAGTGATGGATCAGTAAACCCTAGATGGGACCTGTAGGGATGGATCAGTAAACCCTAGATGGATCAGTAAACCCTAGATGGGTCCTGTAGTGATGGATCAGTAAACCCTAGATGGATCAGTAAACCCTAGATGGGTCCTGTAGTGATGGATCAGTAAACCCTAGATGGGTCCTGTAGGGATGGATCAGTAAACCCTAGATGGATCAGTAAACCCTAGATGGGACCTGTAGTGATGGATCAGTAAACCCTAGATGGATCCTGTAGGGATGGATCAGTAAACCCTAGATGGTT